>NC_139020.1:161108007-161312087 GCF_964662115.1 Mustela nivalis
GGTATCATCCAGAGCCTCCAGTACTAGTCCTGGTTACTGGGGCCTGAAAACAGGTGAGACAGAGGAAGGCTGAGAGAATTCATCTTTCCTTCCCCTGTGTAGGTTTCTAGGGCTTTGAGTCTGCAGCGCACGAGGAGGGCTGAGAAGGGAAGGGACAAGTTCGCATGGGCGTCCGGGCCCCGGTCTGAGTCCCCTCAGACATGCACATTGCCACACCCCTTGGCTCTTTTGCTAAGCCAGTGGATTTCCGATGCAGGCAGGGTGCCACCTTGGCGGTCTTGAACTATATGTGGTGGGTGGCAGTGGCCATTGAAAACCAGACTAGAATGGACATTCTCACTGAACTGCACACCTGTGGGGGGTCAAGAGAGACGTGTATCGGGATACAACAGTGTGTGTACATCCCCGTGTGCCACCAGCTCTGGCAGGTGGCAGTGGGACATGGAGAGGCGCAGTGAGTGGGGGACGGTGGTGAACCGGTAGTGCATGCCCTGGGAGGAAGAGGAGGCAGGACACAGCTCCATACCTGCCGCCTTCTGGAAACTCACACCCCCAATGCCGGGATGCTCTCATTCTTCCAGACAAGCGCCCGGACTACCTTTTGATGTAAGATCTTCCAATTCAAGATGTGGAGATTATTTAAAACTTTTTAGCGTCAGGAATGAGCCAGCCTCGGAGCTTCCTGCCAGAAGCCTGCCATGGAGGGCTCACCATCTTGTGGCCTTTTCTTCCCTCCCTGCCCCTCCCTGGCTCTGTCCCCAAGGCCATATGGCAGGAGCCAGGATTTCCTTCTCGCTGCCTTACTATCTCTCTTCCTTCTGTTTCCCAGGTTGTTGGGAAAACCAGAGCTAGCCACGACGCCTGGCATCGGTGCTCACCAGGCAGGGACCAGTGGGGACCGGGTCTCCTCCATTCTATGAGCAGGTTAGGGATGCCAGCAGGGGACTGGGTCGCACCTAGCCTATACAGGCTCAGCTTCTTCCTCCGAGCCGAGTTCCTCCCTGTGGGACCTCAAGTGAGTGACGCCACCTCCCTGGATTTCATTTGTCTCCTCACGGGATGGCGGTGCCCACCATTTTTCCCTCCTGGGGCTCTGTACCACTAGAATGAGCAACACACAAACAGCATCGAGCTTAGTGGCTCTTGGAACACTTCTTTCTGACTTCAGAGGCGCTAAGCTTCTGTAATTCTGGAGTTCCACATCTGCAACAATTTGACAAGCCACAGTTTGAGGGACTAGTCCCTACAAGACTGCCCTCACTCCGGATGCCAGACACAAACTCGGGGGCCCCCCACAAGCACCGTCCGGTCCATGAGCTCACCTGAACCACCCCCGGGGATGCCAGCCTGAGGAGGACAGTTTTGTTAGGGTGGAAGCGTACAAACAAATCATCCAAGGGGCATGATGCACAGGGCAGAATCCAGGAGGAACCCATGTCCCCAGGATGCGTCCCCTTCCTGGCATGATGGATGATGGTCCATGCAGAGTGTGGCCAACCAGGAAGCCTTCGGTACCAGCACTTCTATTCCAGCTTTGCTCATACCGCAGCATGGCCGACCCATGGTGTCTGACTTGATAGGGCATGTCCCAAAGCCCCATCCTTAGTCACATTAAAAGACTGTCCCTGCTCCATGTCCCCAGGCAAAGCCAGTCCTGTCAGGACCTCTCAGGGGCCTAGAGCTCACCTCCTGGAAGCTGAGGGCAAAGGCCAGCTCTGCCATTAGGTAGGCTGAATTCTAGCTCCCCTGGGCCCTGGCCTAGGCCTTCCGACAGTGGAGTGATCATGTTTGGGCATCTGTGTTTAACATCACTTGCTTCCACCACCTGATCTGCGGCTGTGAACTTTCTGATAAATGTGGGCAGAACTAGTGAGCGTAGAAATGAGCTAGTGGTTAGCCAAATCCTGTTCTTTCTCAGGCCGGCTCTTTTTCAGCAGCGTTGCCTCCTAAGGAGGCTAGAACTCAGTGTTGTGACTTACTCAAGGCCATGGCCATCGGTGTCAGCGTGGAAAGCCACTCACAACATGGCAGAAGGTGGGTGTCACTTGAAGAAGACTGACTGGGTCCCATGTTGTCATCAGCCCTTTTGCCAGTCCACTGTCCCTTGGACGACTAAATGTCTCCCAGAGTGGCTGGTCCAGGTTTGCACCTTCCGCTCAACCTGGTCGGGTTCTCATTACATAAGCCACTCCTTCACTCTCAGCAGCAGCTCCCTCTCAGTCTGTGCTCCATTTCTTCCACCTCTGGAAGGGATGTTAGCTTCGGCACTGTGCCCGTCTACACCGCCAGCACTTATTGGATCAGCCTGCTGCAAACTCCGAGATCCTGTGACTACCCTCAGGTTCGGTCATTCTTAGAATGACTCAACTGAAGCAGGTGTCTTACTTACTCTTACAGTTTTATTATAGCAAAGGATACAAATCAAAATCGGCCAAGGGAAGAAACATGTAGTGTCTAGATGTGGTTTCTGGTTATGCTCTCACCGTAGAGTCCCTGATGGCGTTACCTCCTCCCAGTCTCGATGTGTGATAATCCCCACAGAGGATCACCCAGCAGGGAGGCTTGCCATGCCTTTGGAGTCCAGAGTCTGTATTGGAGCTGGTGGGGGTTGGGGCGTGCAGAATGGACAAGGATTTCACCTGCAGCGGGCTGTCCCAGTGGAAGGGATGCTAGAGCAGGGGCGGTGATGCACGCATTTGATAAACACAAGCAACCAAAGCTTACAAAGCTTATTGCTACATTGTGCTGGTTTGCAGAGGGACAGTGAGAACTCTGGGCTTATTAACAGGTAGTGGCTGGGGTAAGACAGTGACACCTACCTCCTGCAGGGTAAGGGAGGACACCCCTTGAGGGAGGCGGTCGGAAGACCTGCTTGATTGTGGAAGTCACGGAGCCCCAGGGACATTTGCTGCTCAGCCAGAGTCAGTCATGGGAACAAGGGCCCCAGGGGAAGACACCTGAGACCATGAAAATGGAAGGGGAACATCTGGAGAGGCAGAGAAAGCTTGCCAGTTCCCTGCAGGGCACCAAATGCCCCTCGGGAGTCGCCAGGCCAATAACTAGGGTTAAAGCCCAGCACAGCCTGGTAAACAGTGTGCTGGGCTTGATAAAGAAGGGAAAAGATTCTGCACCCAAGAATTGCAAAAATGATCTGGCAGGTGATGACGAGAGCCAGGGGAACTCCCCTGAGATGGATTTTGAGGGTGCTGGCCCAGCTGAGCCAGAATGAGAGTCTGGATAAACATGACTTCACTGACTCGGGGGCACTTTCTGCAGTGGGGCTGGAACTGGAAAGGGACCCGCAGCAGGTGTAGGTAGAGATGAGGGCAGCCTTGCTCCTTGGGCCAGAGACATACACACCTATGGCAACTGCCAGGGAGGGGGGATTCACAGTGCAGGCCCTGGGGACTCTAGAGCAAGGCCATGCCATCCACTGCTTGAGAAACAGCATGTGGTGTGCTCCTGAGCCTTCGTGGAGACCACACACTTGATCACAGGGGCCACATGGCCATGAACCTGCAGACACCCACTACAAGCTATGTCTGTCAGACACATCAAGCCATGAAGTCAGACGAGTCCATCATGGGCCATCGTAAAATGGAAACAGGTCCAGGATCGAGCCTGAGCAGGACCAGAGGCATGAGGGGGCTTCGGGAGCAGGTGGGACACACTCCTGTGTCACCCAGAGCTGTTGTATCTTTTGGCAGGTGCAAAAGAACCAGCTGAAAGAGGAGGATGATGTTGGAGCTTGGTTAATGAAGGGTCAGCTCTGGACAGGTGCAGGCTGGACAGGAACGGCACCTGTGTGACAGCCACATCCAGCAATGACCTTGAAAGACAGCGGAGAGGGAACAGCTTCCCAGTGGCTGGTGCTGCGGACAGTGTGTCCCTGTCATCCTCTTTGTGTGGAAGGAGAAGTGGCTTGAGGTGGGACTGTAGGGGGAGTGGCCATTGACGGGCCATCTGGCCAGAGGCCTAGAAAGAAAAGAATGGGTGGCTAGAGACAAGGGTTCTGGGCAGAGGCCTGTAGGCTGAGAGGTGGAGGGAGTGGGTCCGAGTGTGAAGATCTCTGTGTGACGCATTAAGGGCAATGAGTGAGTGTCTACCAGGGAAGGGAAGCCAGGATAACTGACCAAAGGGATAAAACGGCTCAACCAGGTGATGTTAGCCAGTCTTCATGTCTGGACACTCCAGATGAGTGCATGAATAGAGGTCTTGGAGCCTCTGAATGCAACGGGGAGGGACACTGAACCCTAGTATGTCTTTCTTCCTTGGGGAGACCAGCAGACCACTTGGTAGCAAGGTGACTCCATGGGCCTCCTTCGGTTCTGGAATAGATGCCTACTTGGCAAGAGCTGCTGTCAGGAGGCTCAGAGTGTCTGGCCCTCCGGCGCACCGTGGGCTCTGACTGAGGTCCCATTGCGCAGGGGAGAGCCGAGACCTGGGGCCGTGGCCACGGGAACCCATACCAAGTGACCCAGAGGCAGCCAGCCTCACAGAACAGGGAAACAGCTCTCTAAAGGCACAACTGGAGGGAAGCGTGCTAGAACAATGGGGAGCCACCTGTGAGGATGTGGGATATTAAATCCGAGACCCCATACAAAGCTGTGTCCCAAAGGAAGAATCCAAGGAATGGCCGCAGAAGGGGCCTTGCTTGTCATCCCTCCAGTGGTCACTGAGTGGTTTTGTCTTCCTGTCCTTGCAATGTTGGACTCCTTTCTGTGTAAGCTGGTTTAGGTTGGTTTCTCTCACTTTCCGCTCCACAGCCAATGTGGAAACAGGGAACGGGAGTGAGGTGTTAGAAAGGGAACACTCTAAATGTGGCGGAGTGGTAGAGAGAAGGGGCACCTGCTCTCGTCCGGAAGCTAGTATTTCTTGTTAGCTGGAGGCAACGAAGGCACTGGTCAGTCCGCCTGCTGGACCATCCAAGGTCTTGGGAGCAAAAATAAGGTTAGGTAGCATTGGCCACCTCTTTCTGCTGCCCTTGTGATCCTACAACAAAGGAGACAAGCTGAACTTGAACTTGATCACATCAGAAAGCCAAGGGTACTGATGCGATGGGATTTATTGTGGTTCTTCTCTGCCTTGCTTTTACTGTGGACATTGGCCGTGTGAGGTGACTTACCTGTGAGGAGCTACACCCGTATTTCACGGCCACCAGGGAGCCGAGTCTTAGGCAGGGCAATGCTTGGCTTTGTGTGCTTTTGATCGATGTGTGAGCGTGTTTAGAAGTTCACGGTGGGAGGAAGAGGCATATGGAAGCTGGGAGGCCAAAGGGGTGGGCTTTGTGGGACATCTGCCTTTGCCAGTGCGGCACCAAACCCCCTGCTTTGCGCACAGCACCTCAGATTTGTTTGGGGCTCCCTGCCCAAACCTCGGAGTCCATCTGTGTGGGGTCTCTGCCCATTAGTGCCCCGTGTTCCTGCTCCTGTGCTTGGCTCCAGGGTGGGTCCCTGGTGCAGTCTGAGGCCATGAAGTGCTCTGAGAACTTTGCTGGGAATATCGGGCTGACCTTGAACCCGAGGGGCCATCAGGTCTGGAGCCGCTGCCCGCATGTCACTGTAGGTGAAACTGAGGCTGAAGCCAGTACTGTTAAAAGTGACCAACAGCCCCAACGGCTGCGTTTGGGCCCCAAGCCCTGCCAGGCCTGTGGTCACAGTGGTGTTGGAATTCTGTCATTACTTTCTTTTCTTTGTAAGCTAGTTTGGTTGTGTTTTCTGTCAAATGCAACAGGACAACCCAACAGGAGGCAGTAAAGAGTGGGGAAGGGTATACCGGGGAAGGGAAGGGTACATGCAAAGCTCCCGGGATGGGGATGAAGGCCGACATGCCCAGAGACTCGGTGAGGAGTGCAGGGCGTGACCAGAAGGTGGACAGGGAGGCCTGGGATAGGACTCTGATCTGATCCTTGCGAGGAGCTGCTGAAGCCTGGCAGGCTGCCTTTCACCAGTGTCCCTCTGGCTGCAGTCTGGAGAATGGATTCCAGGGGGTGAAGGCAGGTCCCTACAGGAGTGGATCCCTTGGAGGGTGTGAGCGACTTGCTGGGTTAAGGCCCTTGGACCTGGTCTTGTCACTCCAGTCTATCTCCTGTCCAGGCCCCTCTCTTCCTTATCCCCTTATCCCGTTATTGGGAACGAGCCAATGACTCACTCATCAGGCTGGACAAGCCTGCTGGCACTGTCTTAAACCACACTGGTGACATTCATGCTAATGTGTATGCGTTCTGCACTTTCTGCATGCCTTCTGCTCTCCAGACCCTGGGGATGGGCAGAAGTTTATGGCCATGGGTGAGGGGGAGCCCAACCACTGTGCAAACACGCACACACATGCACACACGCACACACCCGTGCACACGTGTGTGCACACTTAGTTCCACGTCTTACAGCAGGACCCAGGCTGCCCGCTGGTCTCCCTGCTAAGGCTTCCTGGTGCCTCTGGGGCTCAGCTTCGTGGGTTTGCCTGCCCTCTCTAGGCTGAGTCAACTAGGGACAGGGCCCCCTGCATTGGCAAGGGACAGGGGGGTGTCTGTGCCAATATGCACACAGCACTCAGGCCTCCCTCCTGGGACTCGCGAGGGATGGCCAGTGTGCCTGTGCCCAGGGGGCTGTGCAGGGAGCCCCTGGGGCTGCCGGCTTTTCTGTTGTATTTGTTTTTAGAACCTGGGGTAGAGGGCTGCCAGTCACTCCCACAACTCCCCTTGGGGTCTGGGTCAGCATCTGTCCTGCCCTCCCCCCCGCCCCCAGCCTCCAACTAGACACCTTATAGTGTATCTCTGTGTTAGGAGGAGCTTTAGAAAATGAGTACTGTGACTGGGTGTGTATGTAGTGTTTTGGTTTTTTTTTTTTTAAAGATTTTATTTATTTGACAGAGAGAGAGAGAGCATAACTAGGCAGAGCAGCAGGGAGGGAGAGGGAGAAGCAGGCTCCCCACCGAGCAGGGAGCCCTATGTGGGGCTTGATCCAAGCTAAAGGCAGACGCTTAACCGACTGAGCCACCCAGGCACCGTGTATTTAATTTTTAATTAAGCCTTCTATTTTAGAATAGCTTTAGATTTGTAGAAAAAGCGCAAGGTAATGCAGAGAGTTCTGCACCCCCCACCCCCAGTTTTCTCTCTTGTTAGCACCTTACACAACTCTATGCATTCATCACAATGACTGAGCCAATATGGATACGCTAGTATTCACTAGTCTTCCACCTATTCAGATTGTCTTGGTTTTTAACCTGTGTCCTACTTCATCCAGGGACACTATCCAGGATACATCCAGGATACCCTGTTACCATTAGTCATGGCTCCTTTTGACCTTGATAGCTTGTCAGACATCCCTTGTCTGTGATGACGTTGACAGGTTGAGGAGTGTTGTTCAGGTTCACTGTAAGTCCCCTGCCCCTGGAGCTCGTCTGGTGTTCTTCTCATGATTGGACTGGGATCATGGTCTGTGGGCAGGAAGACCCCAGAGATGTCACACCATATCAAGGATGCAAGCTGTCAGTGTGACAGATCACTGTCACACACAGATCAACCCTCGGTGTTGAACTTGACCAGCTGGCTGAGGTCGTGTCCATCATGTTTCTCTGATTGTAACGTTACTCTTTTTCCCCCGTTCCCCTACTGCCTTCCTTTGTGCTATTTTTAAAAAGATTTTATTTATTTGCTTGACAGAGACAGCGAGAGAGGGAACACAAGCATAGGGGAGAGGAAGAAGCAGGCTTGCCGCTGAGCAGGGAACCCAACATGGGGCTTGATCACCGCACCCCGGGATCATGACGTGAGCTGAAGGCAGACACTTAACTACTGAGCCACCCAGGCCCCCCCGTGCTCCTATTTTTAATTCCTCAGCGGTCCCGTGTTACAGTTATCATCCAGTTTCTTCACTGCTTTGCACTTGACACTGTTTTAAACTATTACCATTGTTGCTATGTGGGTCTGGTCTGTTGCTGTGGAGTCCTCCAGGGGCACTCCCCACGATTTACCCCCTAATGATTCCCAGGTTGTCCCCAGGTACCAACCCCCTCGGACCCTGGCACAAGGAAATGTCCACATCCTTGTGCCTTTGAGGCCTGTTTCAGGACTCCTCTGGACATGAAACCAGGAGCAAACTACAGGTCGTGGGGCACCTGTACCCCTATTTTGACAACATTTTTTTAATGCTGTCCTCCAGAAAGGCAGCATTTCAGCCTCCTGTAACTTCTGTCCCCACGATGACCTCACTTTCCCACACAAGCCACACTGCGGGGACGAGTAGTAGCATTGCCCCCTGTGCAGTTTGGGGGGGTCTAAACACCCCACTGGGTCCCCAAGGCTTGGTTTTTCTGAGTCACTGAGCTACACCACAAACCAGGACCCCAGCCAGTGAGCCGAGGCCCCCGGTGCTCCATCGCTTGGCTGGCACAATATTCAGAAAAGTTTTGAGCCAACACTTCACATCAACTTACAGTTTCCTATGGAAAAGTGGTTCTCTTAAGGTATTTGATTTGGTAGCCTCAGTGGTCCCTTAAGACCTCATGGCATCTGAAAAACAGACTTTTCTCACAGGAAGAGCCATTCTGCCATGGGCCAGGCAGCTCGGCCATAGGAAGTAAGTGCCCCGTCACAGGAGGGATGCAAGGTGGGCCAGGAAGGCCAGGACATGGGATGGAGCCCTTAAAGTTCTGTCTTGTCCAGATTCCATGGTTTTCTTAGGCACATGTTCTCCCCTTCCCTTGCTCTGCAGTCTGTGGGATGGAAGCTACTCCGTCCTCATTTTGGGGCTGAGTTCTGGCAGCTCTGTGGGGCAATGGTGCCCCCTTGTGGCTGCAGCCTCAGTCCAAGCTCGGCCCAACACCAAAGGAGAGGGATGGATTTAGACAGGTGGGTATGAGGGAAAGGTGTTGTTGTTGTTTTAATTTCAAGTTCTTATTTAAATTCTAGTTAGTTAACACATAGTGCAATATTAGTCTCAGAATTTTAGCGATTCATCCCTTAGAACACGTAACACGCAGTGATCATCACAAGTGCTCTCCTCAATCCCCATCACCCGCCTAGCTCACCCCCCATCTCCCCTCCAGCTGTCTTCAGGTGGTTCTCCATCATTAAGAGTCTCTTACGCTTTGCCTCTCTCTCTCTTTTTCCTTCCCCTATGTTCATCTGTTCCGTTTCTTAAATTCCACATATGAGTGAAGTCATTCATCTTTCTGACTTATTTCACTTAGCATAATACACTCTAGCTCCAACGATGTCATTACAAATGGCAAGATTTCATTCTTTTTAGTGGTGGGGAAGTATTTTACTTTATTTTTTAAAAAATATTTTATTTATTTATTTGACAGACAGAGATCACAGGTAGGCAGAGAGGCAGGCAGAGAGAGAGGGAGGGAGCAGGCTCCCTGCTGAGCAGAGAGCCCGATTCGGGCCTCGATCCCAGGACCCTGAGATCATGACCAGAGGCTTTAACCCACTGAGCCACCCGGGTGCCCTGGGGAAGTATTTTAAATACACACACACACACACACAGCCCACCTCTTCTTTATCCGTTCATCAGTGGATGGACACCTGAACTCTTTCCATAGCTCGGCTATTGTCGATAATGTTGCTATAAACATTGAGGGCTACATGCCCCTTTGAATCCATATTTTTGTATCATTTGGGTAAATACATAGTAGTACAATTGCTGGGTCATAGGGTTGATTGCACTTTTAACTTTTTGAGGAATTTCCATACTGTTTTCCACAGTGACTACACCAATTTGCATTTCCACCAACCGTGTAACAGGGTTCCCCTTTCTCCTTATTCACATCATTAGTGACAATACCTGTTGTTAATTTTAGCCATCCTGGCAGGTGTGAGGTGGTATGTCATTGTGGTTTGATTTGTATTTGAGGGAAAGGGGTGTGTGTGTGTGTGTGTGTGTGTGTGTGTTTTAAGATTAGTTATTTGACAGAGACTCAGTGAGAGAGGGAACACAAGTAGGAGGAGCAGGAGAGGGAGAAGCAGGCTTCCCACTGAGCAGGGAGCCCAACACAAGGCTCAATCCCAGGACCCTGGGATCATGACCTGAGCTGAAGGCAGATGCTTAATGACTGAGCCACCAAGGCGCCCAGGGAAAGGTGTTTTTGATGGCAACGAGGACCACGGTACCTCAGGGGGCACACTGGAGCCCCTTGTGGCTGGAGGGAAGGGGATACCAGGAACAGAGGCTGGAGATCTGGGGGACGTCGGATGGGAAAAGCATTGGATGCTGAGTGAAGGGTGGTCCTCAAGGTGACGTGGCCTTGGTGATGCCCTGACTTTGGCTGAGTGATCAACCCTCCCTTCGACAGCAGGTGCGTCCCTCTAGGGCTGTGGTCTCCCTGGGGTCTGCTCCGTTGCCTGACCTATGGAACCACGAATTCCCATCCATAAGAATCTATGTGGCAAATGGACTTACTGACCTGGCCTGACCTGTGCTGCCACGTGACCACCATTTGTGGCTAGGTGTCTTAATGGTGGTGGAACTGTGTGCCAAGCCCACCAGCCAGGGAACCGACATGACTTGCTTCCACCGGCATCTGCCTGGCAGCACCCACTGGGTTTCAGCCTCTGTGCTTGCAGGCTGCTCATTGCTAAGATTACACTCTGCCTCTCTCCAACTAGAAGGGTGGGCTTCTGTTCCTGTTTTACAAAAGTGGAAAGTGAGGCTTAGAGCACGTGACTCACCTAATGTCACCTAGATATTCACACCCAGGTGTGCCTGACTGGAAAAGCTCAGGGTTGGGGAGAATGAGTCAAGTGACAGGCTCGGAGAAAAACATTTGCCAAAGACATCACTGATAAAGGACTATTACCCAAAAAATACAAAGAACTCTTAAAACTCAATAAGAAAATGAATAATCTGGTTTTAAAATGGGCAAAGGGCCTCAACAGACACCTCACCAAGGAAGATAAACAGATGACAAGTGTATGAAGAGAGTAGGGTGGCCAGAATCTGAACACTGACAATACCAAATGCAGCTGAGGATGCAGAGTAATGGTTTTACTTGCACTCATTGCTGGAGGGAATGCAGAATGGTATAGCAACTTTGGAAGACAGCTTGGCAATTTCTTACAACACTGAACAAAAAAACCCTCATGGCCTTGTCCTACCCGGGCTGCAGAAGCTCATAGTCTGGTCAGAAGTTGGACATAGAAACAGGTACAACCATTTAGAGAGTCACTGCAGTGATGAGGAAGCCACATTTGTGGCTATGGGCCCTTAGAAGGGCTATTACAAGGGCATCAGAGAAGGCGTCCTGTGGACCCCCTGGTGGGTTTTAACCCCCCCTCCAGCAAGTTACCCAGGTAGAGGAACAGGGCGGACATTCCAGGTCACCTCGAAGTGCAACGTATTGGGAGAGCAGCGGAAGTTCTCAGGTTTATAGTGGGCATACCCAAGAGCAGAGGTAAGTCGCAAGAGGCGGGTCCGTGGACCCTGGGCTCCGCTCCCTGGAGCCTTGATCCCATCAGGGTTGAAGCAAGGTCTTGGCTCTCAGAGTCGGCTGCCGGCTAAAGGTGCTTATGGTGACACCTGGCGGTGATGTTAGGGCACTGCAAGCGGCCGCGCAGGCGCCGACAGGGGGCGTCTGTGCCGGCCTGGGCTGGGTGGGGCTCTGCATCCCAGAGCAGAAAGGCACGAGACGACATTTTTTGTTATCACTAACCTCTAATGGAACTGCAGTGTTTCCTTTCATGATTCACACAGACAACAAACCACGGGAGCCTTAGCTGTGTTCACACTACATTTCGAATATCTCCAAATGTCATTTCTGCTCATCAGTAGAAATTGGAAATGACCGTGGTGGTTAGACCTGCCTCCAGACCGTGTTCTTCATCGTGTTAAGACAGAAGCCCACGTAGTGCCATCGTACAGATTTCGTTCTAGTATTTGGATAACTAGAATTTTGGAGTCATGGGCATTTAACTCACCCAGACTGCCAAAGATGTTTGTGGCTCACACACACCCCCACACACATGTGTGCATGCACATACACAAACATGCATATAGGTGCACACGAACATGTGCACACATGCACCTACAAACGCGCATGCGTACACACACACGTGTACATGAATAGGCCGGTGTACACACACACTTGGTTGAGAAACCCTTTGAAGAAGAAAGGTGTTGGTGGTGAGAGCCCTGTATGAGGCATCTGTCCATATAATTTATCATCTAGATCTGTACACTTGAGGGAGAAAGACACCACTAATAGGCTGGGATGGCAGGTGTCCACGGACTCTTGTAAGCACACCAGCTCAAGGACTACCCTACATATGGGGCCTCCAGGGCACCCATGGTTGTGTCTGTGCTCGTGTTTCTGTGAGCGGGCGAACGTGAGTGTGCAGAGACCTGGCGGGGTGCATCTGATGGGGGCGGTGGCATCGCTGTGCTGGTGGCAGAGGTGTGAGTGTGTGAATGGGGGATTCTGATCTCCGGTGCCTGCCAGACCTACAGCCTGACTTACAGCCCCTTGTTCAGCCTGGTCATTCTGGTCCCCAGAGGAGATACTGCACAGGTATTCTCAGTGGTCTGGGGGGCGGGCTTGCCCTGCCTCCTCTGAGAGAGATAGGGTGGGCTGCAACGGTAGCCTTCTTGACCCACCAAACTCATCCTCCTTTCAGTGACCACTCTCATTTTACAGATGTAGAAACTGAGGCCCCAGAGAAGTCGAATATTTTGCCTAGAGCCACATAGGCTGTCCAGCCATAGATGAATGAGGGGTAGGATGCCTGCATCTTTCTGAGCCTCACTATTTTCACCTGCCATGTCAGGAGGTGACAATGAGATGCCTGAGGCTGACCTAGCAGAGGAGAACCTCAACTTGGGTCTCTCCAGTGTAACTCCCACCGTGACTCCCCATTCCCCACAGCATCAGGTCCAAGTTCCCCAGTCCTGCATTGTGGACCCTCTCCTCTCCGACCTTATCGCCTATCACTCCCTGTCTGTTCCCTGTGCACCAGCTACCCCAGCTGCTAGCTCTTCTGAATGCCCTCCAAGCGCCTTCACAACCCCATGCCTCTGCTATTCTGTTTCCTGTGCTGGGAATGCCGGGCGAACTCCTATGCATCCGGTAGCACCCCATTCTGATTGCCCACACAGAGTTGGCATCTCCTTGCTCTGGCCCCCATTGCCTTCACACATCCTTGTGGGGTAGCCCGTAAATCTCAGGATTTATGCAGATAAACATCATCTCTGTGTCTCCAGCACTTAGCACCAGGGGCAGCATAAAGTAGGCACTAATAGATGTTTGTTGAATGAATAAAAAAACTTATTTGTGCACAGCCCCCTGCCCCCCACCCCCCATGAGCTGGTTGAGAAGGAGACTGGGGCCTTTCCAGCTATTCAGGTAGTAATCCGAGTTTGTCCGATGGTCCAGGCTGAAGGGAGGAGCACGTGGTGACAGCGGCTGGGGTGACTCAGGGTGGGGAGTCCTAGGCTGGGGCTTGTTTGTGAGCTGCACTGCTCCCCAGTTTGTCTGCCTTAGGCTCCTCTCTGTATGCACCTGGGGGAGAGAGTGCTTTGCCATTGCTTCCAGGTAGGCCCTCAAGGCTCCTCAGTGGGGCTCAGCCCTCAGTGGCTCTCTCTCTCTCTGTCCTCAAAGTTCAGTGCTGGGCTAGGTCTCATCTGTTCCTCTGCCCATGTATCGGGTTGGAAGCTCAAGGCTGCTCTGGCCTGACCCGGGCCAAGGTTTATGAGCTCGTCCTCCCCACCCCAGCCACTCTGACCCTGTGAAACACACCAGGAAGGGTGGGGACAGGAAGAGGACAGTGGGTCTCCGAGCCTGCCCCGGAGCACTGTCAGCCGTGTCAGGATTTATGCCTTGATGTTCCCACCCTGAGAGCTGGTCACCAGGGCCGGTGCTGAGCCACCCTTTCTGGGGACCGGGGAGGGCTCGAGGACCAGGCGCTGCTTAAGAAGGGCGCAGGAGGAGCAGAGGCGTCCTGAGACAACAGCCCCCCTGTTGTCCCAAAGTGAACACAAGTCACCCTGTCACTGCTGTGGGATGAGAACTCACCGGCCACACCCACCCACCAGCCAGGTGAAGGGGAAGTACCCCACGGTTGGGGCCTGAGGCCAGCCCAGCCTTGGTCCAGCTGAGGACTTCCCCTAGCATGGGCCTGTTTCCTCAAGTGTGAATTGCGTAATGGAGCAGGCCCCCACTGGCCTCCTCAGGCAGAGTGTATCTTGGGTGCACCTGCAGGGGGCATCACTTGTTGTGATTGCCTGGTGGGCCCTTCCCTTCTTGTCCTATCAGACACCCTGACACTCCGTTTACTTTGGGAGAGCTCCCCACCCCTATCCCCATGGTCTTAGCTGGACTGTCTCCCTGCACACTTTCCCCCCTGTCCCTCCAGGCACTGGGAGTTGCAGATGAAGCCTCCTCACGAGTGAGTGACAGCTCAGATGGGCAAAAACTAAGAGAAGAGGCGGTGTTAGGGGTTTTGCCAGTCTCAAACTGAGGTCCAGAAATCATAGTGAGAAGGGTGGAGGTCGGGGAGGGGCAGGCAAACCTGAGTTGGATCAGAGATGTGGGGAGGTGACACCACAGGTCACGTAGTTGCTCCTTCAGAAGCCTGTGGCCAGATTCCTCTCTCTTACCACCCGCCCTCCCACATCCGAACTATCAGCGAGTCTGGCTTCCTGGACCCTTAGAACATTCTAGAACCCAGCCTCTTCTCTAGTCTCTACTTCTAACTCCACACATCCAGCCATTGGCAATTCGTTCATAATCAGCCCTCAGAACACTTCAGAACCTAACCACTTCCCCTGGCTTTGTTGCTACCAGCCTGGATCCAGCCAGCATGTCGCACCTGGAACACTGAGATTGCCACCTCCCTTATCTGCGCCCCTCCTGTCCTCACAGCCCTTTCTCCTCAAAGCTGCCTGAACATTTATTGTAAATAAACTTGGCCCACTCTCAATTCCTCCCACCCCCCATGGTTTCCCACCACACCCACTATAAACTTCAATTCCTCTCTGTGGTCTGTAAGACCTCTGAGTTCTGGCCTCTGCTCACCTCTCTGACCTCCTCTCCATCCCTCTTTCCACACCCACTGTGGTGCTCCTCACTGTTTTGGGGCTTACCTGGAATGTTCCCACCTCAGGGCCTTTGTCCTTACTGTCCTCTCTCTCTAGAACATTGTTTCCCGGATATTCATAAGACTCCTTTCCTCCTCTTATTGGGTCTTTTCCTCCCTGACCTCATATCTACAATAAGCCCTTGCTTCCACCATCATTCCCCATCTCCTTATCCTTTTACAATTCCTTCAAAGCACGTTCACTGGTGTTATTTTATATATTTAGTTGTACAGTTATTCTCTGGGGCTTGCTGGTAGACAGACATGGTGGTGTGATGAGTCTTGGGATGGGGAAGATACTGCGGTCTGCAGGGGACTCAGAGCATGGTCCTGCCTCAGTGTCCCCCCCGAGGCTTGGGCTCTCTCTCCTCAGCAGCCTGCTAATGTGATGTGGGTAATTCTGAGTTCTCCCTTTGTCCTGGAAGAGAGGTTGCCATGGAAACAGAGGCGCTGGGCTCCAGCAGAGGGAGCATTAACCTCCCTTTGTTAGATCCTGGAGGACTGCCTTCTAGGGGCTACCCCACCTGCTGCCAGGCTTTGGGAGAGAACACAGCTTGGGGTCTGTGCTATTTGAGGGGCGAGTGACCGAGACTGGGGACGTACAGTCTGACCATCCTTCTTACCCTTGAGCCTATGTTTTGTCTTTCTAGTGAGGCAGATGCTGAAAGGGCCGAGTTAAAGGACGGAGTTCACTGCGGAGTAGTGGAGGATGGGGCACACAGGAACCTAGGGTATCTGGGCCACCGACTGGTCGGCGCCCCTCTGTGTCTAGATGTCCTATGGCCCTGCCTTTCTCCATGCCCCTAGCGCCGGCATTTCCATCTGCACACAGCTCTGCTTTAAGAAAATCAATGGGGAGCCCACCTCCCTGCTCCCGTGCCCACTAGGGCATAATGTGGGTTCCGCTGGGGAGGGCCGCTGGGCACAGTGACGCTGTCAGCGTGGTTGCAACTGAGGACATCCCCTGGGTTCCCGTTGTCCCCTCGGGCGCTGCAGGAAGGGAGGGCCCGCCTGTTGGGCACAACTGGGTGGTAGGGAGTTTGAACCCCTCCCTGCGCCTCCCCAGGACAGAGCTGCAGCCGGAAGGTCCGAGACCTCCGGGCTCAGGGGTGTGGTTGCTCTCTTCCGGTCCGCCGGGCTGCTGCCCCGGCCTGGTGGGGGTGGGGGTACGAAAGGGGGAGAGGGCAGGAAGCCCAGGCCTCCCTTGAAGGGTCATCCCTCTCCAGCAGGTGGTGAGGCCCAGCCCTGCAGGGAGCCGCTCTCTCCCGCCAGCTGCCCTGGCCCTGAGCGGCTCCCAGCCGGGCCTTGAGCGCCTCTTCCCTTCCCGGGGCGTGCCCCTGCCCTGCCACCGCCCAGGGCATCCCCGCTCCCGGCTTCCCGCTCCGCAGGAAGGGCGCGGGCGCCCAAGGCCAGAGCCGGGCGCCGTCGGAGCAGGACGCCGCCAGAGGGCGCTGCGGCGCCTTGGGAAGCCCGTGCTGGCAGTCCAGGGCCAGTGAGTGGCGAGCCTGGCCCTGAGGGTCTCCCAGCAGTTCTCCATTGCCTGGGTCTCGTGGGGCCCCACCTTACCCTTGGTCTGACCACTCACCACTGCCCCTGGGGAAGTGCACGGGGTTGGTTCATACTGCCCCTTAGTAAGGCCCATGTGAACGGGGCCGGAGGGAGCCGGGGTCAGGCCCCAAGCCCGCCCTGGGTTCCCCCCTGTCAAGGAAGCAGCTGCCCAGAGGTAAGAGAATTTGGAGCATCTTGGGCCATTTCTCTGAAGGGCATGGGCACCCGGAGATTTCTGGACACCACCGTTTTTCCAGAGAGCAAAGGCAGAGACCGTGGGGACCCTGGATTAAGGAGGTTATACTCTCTGGTATCTGATAAGGCACTTTCCAACTTTCGGCATCCGAATTCTGGCCTGGATGTGCTCTGAATCTTAGCCAGCGTAGAGAGGTGTGGCGTGCGGACGCTGACACTGGGTCCTGGGTTCCAATCCCGACACTGCCAGTTATCAGCTCTTTGCAGGCCGTTGCCTTAACTTCTCTGTGCCGCGGTTTTCCTGGCTGATGAGATGGGGTTAATGACAGTCCTTGCCTCGCGGGGTTGTGTGAGGATTGAAGGAGGCATTGGCTGTTCCGCCTCTCTGCAGTGGTCATTATTATTACTCATCATTGCCTCGTGGGCTTAGAAACCCAGACATTCACAAGTGGTGGAGCAGAGCACCAGGAAGGGCAGAAACGTAGCTGGGGGAACCCTCACGGCTGGAAGCGTTCAGGAGACATTGGGCCCAGACTTTCCTTTCTGGGAAGAAAAGGTAAATGAGATGCCCCAGCAAGTTGAACCGCAGAGGATAGAGTCTGTGCTAGGTAGTGACCATGACCGTGGGTGGTATGGGCGAGCAGCTGAACACTCCAAGCCCCAGTTTCCCCACCTGTAAAATGGGATGCCTCCCCTAGCTTCATCACATGAGGGAGGCTTGTAGACAGGGGAACCTGAGACAGGCATCCCCCACCTGCAGGGAACAGTGACAGCCGCCATCAGGCCATCTTGGAAGGGTGTTGGGTGGGTGGACGTTAGTTCGGTAGCTCTCAATGCCACTGGCTGACCCTTTGAGCCTGGGTATAGCCCCTCTCCCAGCCATACATCATCCCTCTTCCCCTGAGGCTGCCATTCCCTGAGCAGCAGGGGAAGGCTGGCAGTAGCCGCAGCAGCAGGAAGCCTACTAGACGTGGTGCTTCAGGTGCGGAGAGGCAACAGGCTTGGTAGAATGACATGGGGGCTCCCAAGGTGCTGGGGAACTTCGTGGCCATTCTCATTAGCCCCTCACTGTACCTAAGAGAAACTGAAGTCAAAGAGGCCAAGAGACTTGCCCCAGATCACATGGCTAGACAGAGGTGGGTGGGACAAAGGTGGCTGAGTCTAAATGTCTCTTCTATGATCAATATCCAGGCCAGATTAATTTCTAGAGTCCTCTCTGTACCAGCATGTAACAGCACAAAGACATGTTTATGGAGTGAATAACTGTGTCTATCAGGCCACATTACCAAAGATCTGTGCTTGCAGTGAGGGAGGGGATATTCTGCTCAATTTTGCTCTTCTCTGAGCTCCTTGGTTCTTGTGCTCAGATCCAGACCCTTCAGGGGACTGACATATACAGTGACCCTTGGAAACTTCATCCTGTGGGGAGTGGCCCAGACAGGATGAGTGCAGCCTCAGGGGTTCCAGCGACTGTCCCTAATTTTCTGCATGATTGTCCTGCATGAGGGATGGAAAGGGGCAGTAGGTTTGTGGGCAGGGCTGGGACCCTTAGGAAGATGTAAGCTTGCCCCGTACTAGGGGTGAGCAAGTTAGAATGGCTATTGGATGGCCACTGGATGGGAATGTTCATGCAGTCATTTGTTCAAGTCATTACTGAGCACCTACTGTGTGCCAGACACTGGAGCTGACATTATTTTGCTGGAGAAATGGACAGTCAGCAGATAAACAGATTTAGGATGTGAGGGCATGGGGTAGCAAGTGGGAAGACGGACAGTAGAGCAGAGTCAGGGCAAAACCACAGTGGGAGCCCAGGTTAGACAGAGGCAGCATTGCAGGGCCAGAAACCTGAATGATGCGGAGGTGGCTGTCCCCTGAAGGGCAGGGTAAGAGTTTCCCCAGCAGAGGGGCCTGTGGGGCAAAGGCCAGGGAGTGAATGTGCTGGAGTGGCTGAAGTGGTGCAAGAGAGACTCAAGATGACTGTGCTCCATGCCCTAGGCTCCCCTTGCCTTCTTCCCAGTCCCGCCAATCCTTCATTCAAGCCCGCTCCCAGGAACCCCAAGTTGCCCAGCTGGGAAAGGCTGCATCAGCTCTCTTGGCCACACAGGGGCAGCAGAGGACACACCTGGGAGGGAGTGGGGGAGGGTGAGGGCTGACCCTGAGCCCTGGGGCTCTCTGACAGCTGGGGGTGGGGACCGGACCTTCCCACTCTGCTCCTCTGTACCCATCCTTGCAGCTTTCCTGGGCTCCTCCTGCCAGAACAGCGCCTGCTAAAATCCTGATGCTTGCGTCTGTGGCCTGGGGACACTCACAGCTCCATCTCTCTGGGACCCATCGTAGGTCTCAGTAAAGGTGGTTTGCAGTCATGGGTGCCTCGGCTGATTACTTGCTTTGGGCAACTTGCTTATATTTTGAGCCTCAGTTTCCCCATATGGGAGATGGGGATGATGGTAGGGCTAGGGCGTGGGAATCCCCTGCAAGGAAATGGATAGAACACATAAGGCACGCCAGGTACTCAGCACAGTGCCGGGCACATAGTAACTGCTCAGTGAAGATCATGTGTAATGACAACGATTGATGACTTGGGGGCGTAAAGCCGAGATCGAGGGAGAGAGAGAGAGAGAGAGAGAGAGAGACAGGCTGTTCATAGAAGGGGAGGGGTTTGTCTAACTTGAACCCACCAAGAATGAGTCTGGGAGCTCCTCCCCAAGATACCCTGTCCATTTGCCAGATGGGGAAACTGGAAAGAGTTGTCAGCCTGGCCAGGGTCCCCTATGGCAGACATAGGGTTAGAATCTGAAATGCCAGGCTCCTGGCCACAGCCTACCTGTCCCCAGCCTCTCACCCAGCATAGGGCATTCCTGGACCATGTAGGCCCTGTTTGCACAGCACCCCCCACCCAGGAGGTGACCTCCTTCCCTGATGACAAGTCAGCTCAGACAGAGGGAGGAAGGAGTGGCAAGGGTGGGAGCTTTCCAGGCTGTGGCTCCCAATGCCCCTTTTCTTCTTGGGCACACGCCCTGTGCCCAAGTGTGTGAGAGGAGAGAGCTACAAATGTTGGAATGCTACATGCTTGGAAACCTGGTCCTTTAGTCTTTGAATTCTTAGATTTCCCATTGGGTGGGGGCCCCCTCGTTTCTGACAGAGCTCGGAAGGGAGCCCCTTGATTTTAATGTCCTTCGGAGAGGACAGGAGGTGTTTCTGGAGGGTGGGCAGCCAAGGGCAGGGAGTTGGTGGTGGGGGTGGGAGCCGGGCGCGGAGAGGAGGCGGGGGTGTTGGGGAATATCGTGTGACCCCCCTCCCGGTGGGGTAAAAACCTCTTGTCAGATGGTGTCCTTTTTCCCTTGGTGCAGAGGGAAAGATACGCTTCTGTGCTCCTCTCTCTCCAGGTCCTTGTGAAACACCCACAGCCCTCTTGGAGTAATTCCTCTGAAACCTCGAATACCTCCAGCGTCTCCCAGGGTATTTTTCTTGTGGTTAAGGTGGTATTTACAGTGAAAACAGCCATTGAAGCAAATCGCAAAAATAATGTCAGTGTTTCCACTTTTGACAAAAATGGGAAGGCAGGTGGTTTCTTGTCTACGATAAGCACATCTGCTCCTGCAATAATTACTATTTGAGATAATTATGAAAAAGAATTTAAATACTGAAGGCATGCACAGAGGCCAGGACAACTTTCTTTCGCCTTATTCATAATTTCTCCTGCAAGTTGGAGTCTTGTCTTGATGTGGGCTGAGGAAGGGCCCCAGGAGGGGCATTGGAGGCAGTGGACCAGTGCCTGGACCCTGGGGCCTGGGGCCGGCTCCAGGGATGAGAGGTGGGGTGGATCCCAGAGGGAGCACAGGTCTTGGGGGCCGGCACACCTGGGTTGACTCTGGACTTGGTAGGGGCGCAACCGCAGACAATGTGCTCTCCACCTCAGTTTCCTCACCTGTGAAATGGGCTTCAGGATTGGGTACACCTTAGAGAACTATTAGGAAAACCAAAGTAGATCAGCTGGGGGAAGCAGTCAGTGCCCCTGGTGAACAGCCCAGGCTTGGCATGCGGGGCCTGGTGTGGCTCATGCAGCCCCGTGTGTGTATATATATGTGTGTGTGTGTGTGTGTGTGTGTGTGTGTGTGTGTAAATAGGAGCTGGCAGGTGCTCAAGGAGAACCCCAGTGAGTTTGCATTCTCTTCTCTTCATTCTCCTCCTGCCTGAACTTCTGGGGAGGCAGGATGCAGAGGGCAGGAGGGTGGCCTCTGAGCATGGAGAGGAGCAGTCTTGGGCCCTGGCTCTTGACCCCAGGTCAGCTCAGGAGGTAGGGTCAGGACTGAGGGCTGGGAGCCTGGGTGTCCCATTCAGAGCTCAGCAGGGCAGGAGTGGATGGTCCAGGAGAGAGTGTTCCTTCTGGCACCCGAGGGGCCCAAGCAGCTCCTGGATGTAGGAGATGGGCCCTTCTCATCTACCAGGGAAGCCAGGGAAGGAACAGGGGTTGGGTTAGGGGAAACTCTGAAGACCTCTGTCTGGTCTTGAGATTTAAGGGCAGATCAGAACCCCAGAATCCTGGGTCCTGGGAAAGGCTAGGGAAGGAAGACATGGAGGAAGGTGACTGGGGCTGATGAAGCACACACAAGCCCAGAGATGGGGGAGGGACTTGCTCAAGCTCACACAGATGCTTCTGATAGAGCCCAGGCCTCAGATTACCTCCACCCATGGCTGCATAAGTGGAAATGAGGCAGAGTGCTGGTGTGTATGACCTTGAGCGAAGAGGGTTCTGTGACCCATTCAAGCAGAAACGAGGAGCCCACCCAGGGGATCACAGGAAGACAAGGCATGTGCCTCAGTTCTGTGCTGGTGTCCTGCTCTGAGCCATTGTCTGGTGTTGCAGAGGTCTGTCTGTCTGTGCCTGACTTGGGCCTCACTTGCCTCATCTCTACAACAAGGGGTTGGTTTGTAAATGAAAACTCCAAAGAGTGATGGGTTAAATGAGAGAGAAATCTCTATTTTTCTTTTCTTTCTTTTTTTTTTTTTTAATACTTAAGCCTAGAGGTAGTTGGTACAGTGCTGATATGGAGACCGGCATACTAACAAGCCAAGGAGATCTGGTTCTCATGGTCCAAGATGGCTGCTGGAGTTCCAGCCATCACGTCTGAGTTCTAAGCAGAAAAGGAAGGATGGAAGAAGAAAAAGAGACAAAGTATGGGTAGTAGATTTTTCCTAAAACCGGCCTCTGGAGGTTGACACGGGGCACTCTTTCATGCATCTCAATGGCTAGAGCTTGGTTACATGACCAGTTCTAAATAAGAGAGATGCTGGGAATGAGGTCTTTATTCTGGGAGCCCAGCTGAAAATCAGAGAAAAAAAAGGGGGAGGATGGTGCTGGGGTCTAACACTGCCTCAGAATGATCTTAGGGCCTTACTACTTTGATTCCTGAGGGGTGTGAGGGTCTGGATTATTTATAATTTGCCATGTCCCAGACTTTAAGGTATCAATGAGGGCTAAATGGGAATAAACAAGATTTTGTGGGAATAAACAAGCTTTCAAAATCCCAAGATTGTGAGATTGCAGAATTTCTAAATATAGTGGCACATGCGTGTGTGTGCCTGCCTGTGTGCCAAGAAGCAGGGCACCCCTCTCAGGTAGCAGATCTGGGGCTCTCCAGGGGCAGGGGTAGATGGTGCCCCACGATGGACAGCCTCTCTGGGCCCGGCAGGCTGCTCCCTTGGCTCCTGGAATCCACTCGCGCTGCCTGTCGGCACACGTGCCTGCGTGCGCGGGAGGCCCCGGGGCCAGGGGCGGCGGGAGGGGGGAGCCCAGGAATGCCTGCTCTTTTCAAGTCCGAGTCATCTGTGTCTGCAGAGGCGGGGCCCCTAGGGCCGGCTCGGGCAGTGGGGGGCGCCCGAGAGCAGGCTCCGGGCCGGGATGGGGATGGCGGGGGCGGGGTCTGAGCGCTGGGGCTCCCAGCCCTCCGCCTCCAGGTTGGGATTCAGGTGTGTTTCCGGCTGTACTGGTAAGATAGTGCTCTAGGCACCGGGCGTGCATTAGAGAGAGTCCCTGCCCTGGGGGAGGCACAGTCAATTAACAAAAGATATTAGTGAATAAATGGTCTAGGGAGCCACTTAGGCTGGAACTGCGGTGGCAAGTGATGCCTGGTGGTCAAGGAAGGACTCCCCAGGAGGGTGACACTTGGGCTGAGACTTGAAAGAGAGGGAGGAGTGAGCCCAGTGAGCATCTGAGAGAGGGTGAGCCAGGCAGAGGCAGGGCAAAGGCCCTGAGGCAGGCGTGGGCTGGTGTGGCCAAGTTCCAGAACAGGGCCAGAGCCTTGTAGCCATAGGAAGGACTTAGCCCTGCTGGGGATGGGGTGGGAGCCCCAGGTGGTCTGAGCAGAGGAGGCTTACGATCTGATCCAGGTTTTCATGGGATGCCTCTGGCTGCCGAGGGGGGAATGTATATAAGATGCTGGTGGCTCAGTGTCCCCACAGGCTGTCCTCCCTTCCTCAGTGACACGGAGCTTCTGTCTTCCCCATTCTGGCCCCTCTGCTTTCTCCACAGCCATTGTTGGGAGTCGGGCCTCAGCTCTCACTGGTCATTCTCTTACTTCTTGTCTTCTCTGGGCTTTAACTCCTTCAAGATGGCAAAGGGGCTGTTGTAGTTCCAGACCTCACTCCCAGCATTCCTAGCTGAGGCAGGGGAGGTTCTGGCCTTTGCTGGGATTGGGCTATTTCTGCGCCAGCTCCTGAGAGAGGAGGACGCTGTGCTCCTGTTGGCCTTGCCCTGGGTTATCTGAATCAGTGGTTAATGTGAGATGGGTGAGGAGCCACAGACCAGCTTGGCTTGGGAGAGGCCGGGCCACTCTCTGTGAGTGCAGTCCCGAGAGAGTCTCTCGGGACTGCACTCAAGAGAGGCGTGTGGCCTTTCTGGGGGATAGGGTGCTGTTCAGGGGGATGCATGCCCGGGTCTGGGGCTGTAATTGCTGTCCCCCTCCCCTCTTCTAGCAGACGTGGCGTCTGTGTCATTTGCTCCTATTCTGTGACCATTTGCTACATACACTGTGGCTTAACACACTCACTATCCTGATAGTTCATCGGGTCAGAAATCCAAAATGGGTCTCATGGGGATAGACTCCTAAGTGTCCGCAGGGCTGTGATTCTTCTGGAAACCCCAGCAGGGAAGCATTTCCTTGTCTTTCCTGGCTTCAGTTGGCCACCTGCCTTCCTTGACTTGTGGCCTCACCCCTCATCTTCAGAGCCAGCAGCCTCGGGTTTCTCTGTGACTCTGACCTTCCGCCTCCCCTCTTCCAACTTTTAGGGCCCCGTAGGATGATGTTGGGCCCACCTGGAGAAGCAGAACATTCTCCCACCTCATATCCTTCATTACCAGATCGGCAAAGTCTCTTCAGTTGTGTGAGATAACACAGTCAGAGGTATCAGGGATTCAGATGGAGACATTGGGGGGCACATTATTTGCCTACCACGCAGCCAACACGGCAGCCCCCACTCACCAGGGTCCTCTGGCGGAGTCCAGAGCCGTGAGTGGCTGTGCCCCGAATAAAAGGGAGGGGACAGTTTGCTTTCACTGCCCCCACCCCCAGGGCAGAGCACATTCCAGGCTGTCCCAGTTCTCACCCCTCAGCAGACCCTCTTTCTCTCCTTTCTCGGTTGGGAGAGCAGAGACACAAGGAATGGTCTCAAACCCACAGCCACCACCTCATATCCAGCATGGCTTATGGGGGGGGCTCCTAAATCTCAGGGTGCTGGGGAGGTTCCCTGTCCCACAGGGCTGCCTCCTGACCCAAATACCATCCTGCAGCGTGCAGGCTGGGCCACTTGGGGTGGGTGGGTGGGGGACTCCTCCCCTCTAGCAGTCGGAGGAAGGCAATGGTGAAACTGGTCCCATGGAGTTCTGGAGAGCCCAGGAAGCAAGAATACCATCGCCCAGGGAAATTGGGACTGGGGTCCCATGGGGAGACCAAAACAGACCCCAAGTTCCCTGCTGGCCTCCCTCAATGGAGCAGTCTACTTTGCTGCTTCCTAGATGCCTTCATGTGCATCGTGCTTACTTCTGTGTCCCCTTAGCACCCACCCCACCCCCCGCCCACTCTGCAGGGCCCTCCTTCAGCCAGCATCTGCATTCAGTCCGAGACTATGTTTTCAGGGTTTCAAAGAGGAGCTCTTAATTAAAATCTGTATTTATTGCTTTTCTTGACAACACTCTAACAACAACCCAGAAGTCCCTAAGACCCACATTTCCACATGGCAATGACTGGAAGTCCCCCTCCTTTTGGATGGGGCACGTGCTGTCTCACTCACCGCAGTCCCCACCACTCCCTGCAGTCTGCCCAGCCAGAACGGTTCTCTCATCTCTGCTCTTGCTGTGGGACCTGGGCCTTGATTTTGTAGCCATGTCTCATCAGGTCCTTCCTACTACCTGCCCCTCACCCTGTCCCACTGCTCCGAAGCTGGTGGGGCCTGGGCAGCAGGGACCCGCCCCACAGAAGCCACCATTTCCTGGTAAAGCATGACGCAGGGAGATGGGTTTCCCATGGGCCCAGTGAGCATGGCACTGGCTGAAGGTCACACATGAGGGCCCTTCCTTGTCATGGTACCCTCCAGTCCTGGGACCCGAAGACGTCCCATCCGGACTGGCCTGGAAGGGTAGACACTAAGCCCCCGTCTGCCTCTGCCTTTGACTTGGTCCATGAACTTGAGCTTGCCTTCACTTTTCTTGGCCATGGTGGGTTTTCCCACCTGTGAATAGAGAGCAGGCTGGGGGACATGTTGTCTGAGGGGCCTTTCCAGCCCAGGGCCTGAGCTGCAGCGTGGAGCCGCATTTTGATATTATACAGTGCTGGGTTCTAAACCCGTTTCCACCTGACCCTCCCCGGATGTCCACTTTACAGATGGGAAGGTCCCTACCCAGCCCCTTAGGCCCTGCCCCAGCCTTCTGTGCCTGGTTGCTCTTATGTATGATAATGGCTCTGAAGGTGCGTTTGTAAGTATCCAGACTAAAGGAGGAGGGATTTAACATTTATTTTTTTTATTTTTTAAAGATTTACTTATCTGAGAAAGAGAGTGCATGTGCGTGTGCCTGCACACAACTGGGGGGAGGAGCAGAGGGAGGAGAAGAGAGAAACTCAAGCCGACTCCCCCCTCAACATTGCTGAGCTCGGAGGGAGGCAAAGCTCCATCTCAGGACCCTGAGGTCATGAATTGAGACAAACCAAGAGTCAGACACTTAGCTGACTAAGCCACCCACGTGCCCTGGGACTTAGCATTTATTAAGCACCTACTGTCTGCTAGGCACTGTGTTTGCTAGTGGAAGCCCAAGGCCACTCTGTAAAGTGGATCCATCACCCTCTCATCACAATAAGAAACTGCAGCTCAAGGAGGCCTTGCCAGCTGTCCCCCTGGGGCAGGGAGTCTGTGGAGGCGTTTGGATTTGAATGCTTTTCCCACTTGCGGTGACACAGCCCAGGTGAGCCTGGAGGAGAGAATCAGCCTGAGCTCCTTGAAGATTCCGGGGCTCACTTCCAGCCCGTGGTGAGTGGCGACAGGCAGCTACGACTGGACTTTGTCTGGGAGAGGGAGGCAGGCAGTGGGTTGATGTGCGGCTGGGCAGGGCTGCCTGGGAGGGGTGGGCAGGAAGACAAGGGGGCCTTGGGCCCTGCCAAGAGGTATTGATTCCAGGCACCAGGCGCTGCGCTGGGGCCCAGCCAAGAGATGAGGTCATGAAGGACGGGGACGGTGACTCCGGGGGCCGCGGCGTCCCGGCCGATGACGTGATTGCCAGACGTGAGGAATCTCTCTCTGCCTGGAAGATGCAGGCTCTCTCCTTCCTTCTCCTTGACAACCCCTGTACTCTTGCCCAGAGTACCAGGAGAAGGGAAGTCTGTGGGCCCTGCCTCGCTCTTGTGCTGTGTGACCTTGGGCAAGTCACCACCCCTCTCTGGGCTTCCTTGTGGGACTCCATGGCTCTGGGGGCACCTCTGGGAATACTTTGATCAGTCCCCACCCCAAATCTTTAGTTTCTGGAGGGTAAGGCAGGAAGGCTGCAGTGCCTGGGAAGGGGGTCATCAGCAGATCCCAGCAACCACCCACAACTGCCTCAGTTTCCCCACCTAGTCCTTAGGGATGGGGATGGCATTCTTTCTGGCTCTCTCTGAAATTACTGCTTGTGGAAGCTGGAGGGTCTAGTGGGGAGTTGGAGCCTTAGCCTCTGCCACCTGCAGGATATGTGGCTGCAGGTAAGCTGCTTACCCTCTCTGTGCCTAGTTGCCCACCATGAGGCTGTGGCGAGGGCATGCACCAACCTGCCCTGTGCAGGGCCTGGCATAGGGTAAGAGTTGAGAGATGCTGAGTGTGTGCATGTGGACTCCTGGCCATACCATGTCCCCTGGAGTCCTCCTGGCTTGAGTTTGGGTCCTGGCTTTAGCACTGCCTAGGCACGAGAACTTGGGTGGGTTGGACCCCTTCGCTGAGTCTCAGTTTCCTCATCTGTAAAGCAGGGACAGCAGTATTTCCCAGAGTGGGTTGCTGGAGACAGGAAAGAAAGCCGTATGGGGCAGGACCCCGATGGTACAGCCCTATGCATTTTGGCTGCCTATGCATTTTGTCCTTTTCCTGACCTGTATCTCCCCACCCCTCCCCTTGGCTCAGCCCAGGGTAGCGTGGGCTCCCCCAGGCCCTAGAGAATGGCCTATTAGAGCACTCGTATGGGGGTCTGCCTGTCACCAGAGGGCTGTGGATGGCCGAGGTGACCACCGTATCTTCCACTTCCCCCAGAGCCACAGGCCAGCACCCACCAGCCCAGGAGGCCAACTTGGCTACAGGACCACAGAGCCATGAGTCTCTTTAAAATTTCCCTTCTAACTCAGGGAACTTGAAGTCACCTTGGGAAAAAAACCCAGATGAACAGAAGGAAGATGAGAAAACTTGCCTGCAATTTCCTCCCACAGAACTGGCCTTTTAGAATTTAGATGATCCATAAGATGGTCGTTTCATTTCCAGCCTCTTTCACTGTGGCTGTGCTAATTTATACTTAGAGAGGAGGGACCACATCATTTTTCACTCTAATGGTACAGAGTACACATCTTCCCATGTTGGTGAATGTTTCTCTACATCATGTCATGGCCACATCATACCTTGAGGCCTTGACATGATATAGCAACACACATAGCCCAGCCCTCCACTGACATTGAGGTGTTGTCTAGATATTCCTGGCTGTGATGAATATGCCCCATCACTCTTGTGGCTGAAACTGCCTGGTCAAAGGATGTATGTTTTTAATGTTTGATTCTGGATACCAGTTTATATTCCCAGCAGTGGTGTGTTTGTTTGTGTGCAAAGTGTTCTAGGCTTGAAAATGATCTGTGCCATGTTTGTTTCCTTTTCAAGCATGCTTTGGAAGAGCTGATATACCACCCACAGAGGCAGACTGCTTTCTTGGGCATCCTTAATATTAGCCTCGTCTCCTCCCTCTCTGTGCCTCTTTGTGTGCTTTCTAGCTGTGCTGGTGACCTTGCTTTTCTCAAACACGTCCAACATCTCTGCCTCAGCGCCTTTGCACCTGCTGTTTCTGCTCTCTGGAATCTATTCCTTTGGATAGGCATGATCTATCTTTTTCTTAAGAACTCATACTCTATTTCCTGAGAGGTCTCCCCTGGTCATCCTTGTTCATATATACCTGCCCACCCTCATCTCTTCGCTGTCCTGCTTGTCTTTACCATAGAACTGGCACTTTTGCAATCTGTCTGTTCTGTACATATTTTTTTTTACTTGCTTAAGGTCCAGCTCTTTCAGGGGAATGTGGGGTATCAAGGGAAAGTAGCAATGACACAGGCTGAAGGCCAGCCTCAGTCTCTCTCAACGGGAAAAAATGTGCCCTCTCTGTGCCATTCCCTGCAGTCTCCTTCAGGCCCAGTCTGGCACACCTGGAAATCAGGATTAGAATAACCACGAACTTGGAAGCAAGTGTGCAGTGACCCAAGAGTAGAACACGCACTGGGCAGTCTGAGGGTAAGCAGTGCTGCAGACTTGCCTTTGTTCTCCAAGTCTCGGTTTCCCTAACTGTAAAATGGGAATAGTGTGTATAATAATAAGCAGCATGTATATTGTGAGGAAAAAGGCGATGATGTATCACCTGGCTCATGATAGTGAAAGCATGCAGAGTTCTTGCTGTTTCTGTGCCTGGGGCACTGGTCATGCACTTGACATAGACTATCTCATTTACTCCACAGAACACCTGTGTAGTGTGGAATAAGTCCTGAACTATCCCCACTTTACAACTGGGCAAACTGAGCCCAGAGAGGTCATTGTCTGAGATTGCCTGGCTTTTGGAGGCTGGAGCTGGGATTTCACCCTGGAAACTGGTCCCCTTGCCCACCACGGCACAGCCCTGCACGGGAAGTGGTGGCAGTACGTCAACAGAGGTGGAATCCAATATGGCTCCTGATGTCCTGGGAGACCTTGGGCAAGGTGCATCTTCTCTACAGGCCTCAGTTTACCCATCTGTACCATAAAAACATGCTTGTGTTTCATGTATTTGTCAGTGATTCTTGGGGGGGAAGTAGGATTGAGTCTTTGGGAAGCTTCTGGCCAGAGGGGGACTGCAGTACAAAGGTCAGGATAAGGGGGAAAGTGAAGGATGGAAAAGAAAATGCTTGGAGCAGAGTTGAAGGTCAGAGTCTGACTCAGGTACTCACTGCAAGTACAGTGTGCTTCTCTCCTCTCACTAATCCCCCTCCTCCTCTGCCATGGCTTCTTCATAGGAAATGTCACCATGTCCTGCCTGTGGCTGCTTAAAGAATGGAACCTGGGCCAAGATGGAGATGGCCCAAAGCTGTGGACAAGCCATAGACTGACTCAGAAATCAGAATGGCCTTGTCACACTGTTCGGATTCATGCAAAATGAATCTGACTAGAAATTAACATGAATCCCAGGACTTGGGTCCAAGAAGCAAGCTATGTGTGGCCAGGACCAGAAGGTATGGCTTAGCACTGTCCGTGGTGGCCAGGAGTTCAGTCCCTGTGGTACAGACAAGCAAAATGTGCTTCAGGCCATATTACTTAAGGCATAGAGCCTAGAAGGAGGAAGGTGATTGCTGCGTCCATCCTTCAGAATTCCCAAAGTGCTATAGCTGAGATCCTTGAGAGAAGAACAGGTATAGGCTGAGGTGTGTCTTGAGCAGGCCACCAGGCACTAGAGACTCCACTTCAGGGGGAGCAATTAGAAAAGCTTGGCCACTCGACTTAGAGAGGCAGCCCCAGGAGTCCCAGCTACTACCTCCCTCAGTGTATGCAGGGCTGTCCTGAAATGATGACGAGGGTGGGACATTTCAGGCAAGTCTGTGGATCAGAGGTCAAGGGACAGGACACTCTCTGTATCTCTGTATATGTGCATGGCACTGCGAGAAGCTGGTGGCTTTGTTGGAATGAATGCTTTTCTTTAGTCCTAGTTTCTTGGAAAGAGGTGGGTTATCTCAGTATATGTATTCCATCCATCCATCCATCCATCCATCTGTCCATGTATCCATTCACCTGCCCATCTATCCATCCAGCCCCCACACACCCACTCATCCATCCAACCACCCACACACTCACCCATCCACTGACTCATGTACCCATCCACCCACCCATCCATCCATCCACCTATCCATTCACCTACCCACCCATCCATCCACCCATCCATCCACCATCCACCCACTCACCCGTCCATCTGTCCATCCATCCACTCATCTATCCATCTACCCACCCATCCACCCACCCATCCCCCCACTCATCCATGCATCCATGCATCCATCCATTTGTCCATCTATCCATTCACCCATCCATCTATTCATTCACCCACCTACTTATCCATTAAGTATTTACCAAGCCTTCTTGCACTAGGCTGGGGCCACAACATTGAAAAAAGACACTACTTCTGCCCTTGCAAAGCTCACAGGCCAGAGTAAAGCCTGAACAGACAATAGCACCTAGTGGAATAAGTCCCAGGGGAGTGAGGGCCCTCACCAGGGAGCCGTGAAGGAGGGTGGAGAGATTGCTTTTTGAAGAGGGATTTAGGTGTCAGATGGGAGGTTAGGCAAGATGACCTCAGGGTCTGTCAACAGGAAGGGACAGTTTGGCACAGTGTCCCTGTCATTGGCAGTACGGACCATGATTTCCTGCCTCCAGAGGCCCTCAGAACATTTCTTCGAGGGAGCTGGATGGGTCCTCCAACATCCCATCTGGGATCCACAGAGAGAAGAAAGGCAGTGTGTGAATGGGGTTCTGGATGACCCAATTCCTTCAACAAAACAATGTGCACTTTCTTCTGCATTAGGAAGTGGGTGTTGCAACAGATCTAGTTTGAGCTGGAGACTCTTGTGAATTTGGCCTTCCAGCACTCAGTTGGCCTCCTTAGGGGGAATTTATTATTATCTTTTGGGGGATAATATGGGTTGGAAGGGGAGTGGATTATCACTCTAGGTTTCAGACAGGAGCATATGACCCAGGCATGGCCAATCAGACAAAATATTATGTCCTCACCACAGTGAGTGTGGGGTCACATGACCTTTGACAGGCCAACTAGCTTCAGTCCTGAGATTCTGTTCAGACGGGTGCCTTCTTGCTTTCTAGGAGCTTGGAGCCACATGAATGCAATCCAGGAGTGCCAGGCATTTTTAATGTAATTTTTAAGCATTTTAAATTATTTATTTTTCCCAGCTTTATTGAGGTATAATTGACACAATACACAACACACCGAGAGTGTGTGGTATGATGACTCGATATACTTGTACATGGTGGAAGGGTTCTTCTCTTCTAGTTGATTAGCATTATTCACCACCTCACATATTGTGTGTGTGTGTGTGTGTGTGTGTGTGTGTGTGGTGAGAACATTTCAGTTCTATTCTTTTAGTGAATTTCACTTATACAATACAGTGTTATCAACTCTGTCACCATGTTGTACATTAGATCCTCAGGCCTTACCCACCTTGCACCGTCTTGTCATCCTCTCCCTATTTCCTCCACCCCCAGCCCCTGGCAACTACTTTTCTATTCTCTGTTTCTATAAGTTTGAATTTTTTTCTTTTTAGACTCCACAGATAAGTGATACCATGAAATATGTGTTTTTCTTTGTAGGGTTTATTAGGATTACACCCTTGAGGTCCATCAAGTTGTTGCTAACAGCGGGTTTCCTTCTTTTTCCTGGATGCATAGTATTCCATTGTGTATATACACCACCTCTTTATCTGGACATCCACTGATGGGCACTTAGGCTGTTCCCTGTCTTGGCTCTTGTGAATGATTCTGCAGTGAACAAAGGAGTGCAGGTATCTCTTTAATATCTTGCTTTCATTTCTTTTGGGTATGTCCCTAGACGTGGGATGACCAGGTGACTCAGTCGGTTAAGCATCTGCCTTCGGCTCAGGTCATGGTCTCAGGGTCCTGGGATCGAGCCCCACATCAGGCTCTCTGCTCAGCGGGGAACCTACTTCTCCTTTTGCCCTTTACCTTGTTTGTGCTCTCTCTCTCACTATCTCACTCTCTCTCTCAAACAAATAGATAAAATCTTTATAAAATTAAAAAAAGAAGGGGGATGGCTGAATTCTAAAAAGCTCTATTTTTAAACTTTTTCAGTAATCTCCATACTGTTTTCCATAATGACTGTACCAATCTACACTCCTACCAACAGTGCACAAGGTTTCCCACTTTTCTAGTTTTGGAAGCCAGTTTGGGTTGGTTGATATTTGCATCTAAAATAATTCTGACCAATATATTCTCTGGTGTTGCACCTGTAGGGAACACTGAGACCCAGAGAGGGAAATAACTTGCCCATGGTCACCCAGCGAACTGGTAACAGACATAGGACTTAACCAAAGGTCTCCCTGGCTGCCAGCCAGCATTCTGGTTCTCAAGGCTTCCTATGCTTTACCCTGGTTAGAATGGCCCCTGGAGAAAGGTAAGCTGGGAGGGGGCTCAGCGCCCCCAGAATCAGGCAAGGCAGACTTGTTCTGTCACTTCCCAGCAGGGTCCCTTCAGGCAGCAAGGGCCCATCTGTGCATTGGGGAGCCCTGTGTGGGGTGGAGCTGGAGTGAGGGGAGGAAGGGCCCTGCTGTTGCTGAGGGCCAACATGGTCAAATTCAGTTCGAGGCTGAAAGAAGAGCTCCCTCAACTGCAGAACCCAGAATTCCACGTTGGAAGTATCTCAGTTTTCAGCTCCTGCCTGAAATTCAAGATTTTGTGGACACCACAGACTTCCGGGGGTCCTTTGGCATCTAGGTTTTCTAGGAAGAAAGCAATTACATTTTTCATTTTTTAAAAAATACCTTTTGGGGATTCCTTGAATGGTTTTGCTTAAAGAATCAACAGGAGTTCAACGACTTAAAAAAAAAAAATTGTTTGAAATACACTGGGCTCATGTCCATGGCCATTTTATAGATGAGAAAACTGAGGGTACAAGCAGATTCGGGACTTTGCCAAGGACCTTCAGGAGGCCAAAGCACTGGCCCCTGGGCTCTGGTTTCCTCCACCTCCCATGGTGTTGGTGCATGGTCTTGCTGTGTGACCACAGGTGGGCCTTGTGCCCCATCTGAGCCTCCGTGGGACATGCAGGGGTCGCTGAGAGCTCTCCAGCTTCCTACTCTTCATCCTCGGCCACCTCCTGTGTCCTCTTGTCCTCATGGCCACTTTCAATTTAAGTGAGAAGTCATTTCTGTCGGTCCCAAAAGGACAGATGAATCAGAGGTTTGATCAGCGAAGGGACTCAGGCAGCTCCTCAATCAGCTTCGTCATTCCTTTGTGCCTTGAATGAAATTTTTCTTCAGTACGTGCCTTTCAGGAAAAAGAATGGAAAAAGAAAAAAGAAAAAAGAAAAAAGAAGAACATGGGGGTAAAGAATCCAGAGAGATGGATTGACCCTGATAATATCAAAGAGTTAATTTCTGAGCTCATTCCTGAGCTGTCAGGGGTCTGGAAGACTTTCTGGAAGCCATAAATAACACATTTTAATAATGGGGACTTTGATTCCTCTCTGGGGGCTGAAACCATATTGTGATTCGGGTGGCGGCTTGTCAGGGCGCCAACATAGGGTTTCTCCGGCACTTATTAAGGGATTACATATTTTGGGTATGTTCAGGTCTTCATGGTCTACTGCAAAACCATCCTGTTGAAAATGCTTTTGACCCAAGGAAATGGGCTTTTAGTTGAAAACAATTTTTTTTTTCTACCACTCAAGTTCATTGTTTACTGGTTTCACCCTGAATTGGGCTGAAAGTTATTATTAATTATTTTTTTTTTATTCTCCTGACCCTACAGCAGCTGTTTGACTCACAGGGTCCCAGATCAACGGACCCATGTCTAACCCAACCATAGGTAATGCAATTTCAGTATCTTGGGGGAAATGCAGAAATATTGTTTTCGACAACCTTTAGGGCTGAGTTCTGTCCAGGCCAGTTTCCACCTGAACCCTATCTCCAAATACCCGGCCTGCAGGCTTTGCCATGACCTTGTGGTAGGATCTTGGACAAGTCATTTAATATCTCTGGACCACATCTCCTCCTCCACAGAAAAAGAACCTCAAGTCCAATGGCTGCATGGTTTGATGTTCATCAAGGTCTGAAGAAGATCTGTTTCCCCTCCTATAAAATGGGAATAAAGACATGTCCATGGGAGAGATGTCTTGGTCACTTGGTTCTTTTTTAAGGGACTGAAGACAAAACCATGGATTAGACAGACACAGTGTTTATGGTTACCTGGAAAAACAGTTGGGCTTTTACGCTCCATTGCAACGTTTGTATGTTTCTTTCTTCTATAAAGCATGGAAGAGAAAAATCTAGGTAACTGTGATAGATACTGCTGTCTACCTAACCAATATCCATCTCCCCCTTTTCTCAGTAATAGAACTCTTTTTGTCCGGAGCTGTACCACACCTGGGTAAAGAACTACATTTCTCAGCTTCCCTGGAGGTACGAGTGGGCATGGGAACCGGTCCTAGCCTACAAATTCTAAGCAGAACTTGTTAGGGGGAGCTTTTAGGCAACTCATTTTACTGTTTATCCTCTGGATGTTGTTTTCTCTTCTGCCTGGGATTTGGATTTGAGGCTGGAGCTCTGCAGCTACCTTGTAAGCACGAGGACAAGAAGCATGCCTGAAGGGATGTGGAGTAGAGTGAGGTGGGATGCAGGCCCCTGAGGGTAGTATGGAGTGTGGGCCTAGGCCTGATCTGTATACTTCCTGGCTTCCGGTTATGAGAGAGAAAAACAAACAACTATTTTGTTAGTTACATTTCCTATGAATTGCAGCCCCACAAACATGCAGTGACAAGCAAAAACTTCCAGGCAAGACAAGATAGAAATCCAACTAGCCATCAAGCCAAGGAAGGAAGTCAGAGTGGGGCTACGTGGGCCACACAATTCTCCACCTAGTTTTAAAAGCTGCCCTTCAGGTTCGGCTTTGAGCTTCCTAGTAGCCAAGTAAAGGGAGAAACACCAACATTGACAAGATTCTCATTATCCCTAAAGAGGGAGTGTTGCAAAGAGAGACTCAGATTCTCCTGGTATTTAGTTGTAGCTCCAGGCAGATTTTCTCCAGGGCCTGGCCACAAGTAGGCATCTGATAAATATCACATGTTACTATGAACTCTCCTGCTTATTCCCATTATGGGGACCACTTTCAGAGGGATGGGGAAAAAAAAAACAACAAACAGACTTCCTACACCCAACCCTAGTTCCCCTTCCTGCCAGTACAGCGGTCCAAGGCTCTGGGGCCCTCTCCAACCCACCTCCACTGGCCAGCCTCTCCACTGTGACTTGAGTTCCCCCTTCTCTCCTGGCTCCTTCCATCAGCATTTAAACTTGCGCCAAATGCCTGTATCTGGAGAAGAAAGGCCTCCCTCGCTTCCTTCTCCACGCTGCCCTTGTCCTGCTTCTTTTCTCCCTTCACTGGTGATTCATCCCTACCTGCTGCCTCGACTTCCTTACCTTCCACTTTCTGGTGTCATTGGCAAGCTCAGAAGGACAGTTGGTCGTCTTTATTCTCCTGGATTCTCATGCATTCATTGGCTCTATGAATTTTCCTCCACTGCTCCTCTAGGCCAGGCCTTCTTCTGAGCCCTGGGGGTACAGCCGCCAACAGAAGACACACAAAGCCCTGTGCCCGAGGAGCTCATTCGAGCTGTTACATATGGAAGAATCCATAGTACAGTCAACACCCTGAACAACACCATGGGTTTGAACAGCTCAGGTCCAACAGTAAGTGGATCTTTCTTTTCTTTTCTTTTTTTTAAAAAATAAATACAGAACCGTACTCTAAATGTATTTTCTCTTAGTAGCGTTTTCTCTTTTCTAGCTTACTGTATTGTAAGAATACAGCATATAATACCTAGAACAGACACCATAAGGCTTCTGATCTGCAGTTGACTCTTAGGAGTTAAGTGCCTGGGGCAGTCAAAAGTTACACATGGATTTTTGACTGCACAGGGAGTCAGCACCCCTAATCGCCATGTGGTTCAGGGTCAACTATATATACATGCAAAGTGTACTACAGCTAGAGCCTCTGGAGAATGATACGGCAGAGAGGGCGTATCAGAGAGCACTGTGAGAGGGGGCCGTGTTGTATCAGGTAGCCAGGGAGGACCTCCCAGAGGAGCTGAGGGAATGAATCTGGCAAAGAGCCAGAGGAAGTGTGATCCACACAGTGGGCACAGCAAGCACCAAGTCATGGAGGTGAGAATAAGCTTGACTTGTTCTGTGAATTCCATTCTGTGAATAGGGAGGATGCCAGGGTGGCTGAAATGGCAAGGAGACAGTGGTGGAAGATGTGGTTCGAGAGGAGAGGTGGGGCCTGGGGGGTCTTAGGGCATCGAAGGAGGCTGCAAGGATGTTGGCTCTTTCTTCCCCTGGGGAGGTGGGAGCCACGGGAGGGTATAGACCGGAGGAGGAATGCCATCTAGCTTAGGGTTTGTCAGGCTCTCTCCTGCCATGGAACAAGGGAGGCTGCCTGTGCCCATTCCTGCTGGAAACGCTTTCTGCATTTACCTGGTCTTTTCTCAGACCTTCGTGTCTGCTTCTTCCCTCTGTCAGGTGTCCTTGTCTCCGGGGCCAGGTCCTCAGTTCTCTCCCTTCCGAGGCATCCTCAGCTCCTCTTCAGCACCTCACCTCAGTCCTTCAGCCACCAACACCTGCTTGCTCCCTCTCCTCCCAAACCTCTCACCTCCTCCCCACCCTCCCTCTTACTTCCTCCCTATCTTCCCATCCATCTCCTCCCTGGCCTCCTCCCTACAGCTCCCCCAGTCTGCCCCACCCCTCCCCATAACTCACCCTGTAACTCAGGAGCTGGTCCTTAAAATGCTCCACTGTCCCCCCAGCCCACAAGCCTGCAACCACGTTGGACTCGCCCAGGTCTGGAAGGAGCTACAGCCCTCACCCACAGGTAGTTCTCCCACGCCCAGGGCTGTGGCACCCCTCCCGCACCTCTGCCCCCTCTCACATACTGTCCTCTCGGCTGGGAACAGACCTGTACGTCGTGCCAACCTGACTCACTCCTGCATGGGAATTGCTCAGGATGCCTTTGGCTGCAAGAAGTGCACCCCTCAAGGACATTTATTTTTGCCTTACTCAACAAACATATCAGGGACACAGTTCTCCATGTGGCCCCGTCAGCAGGTTCACTTTTCTTTAGGGGTGTGCTTCGTGATTCCAAAATGGCTGCCAAAGCACCAGGCGCCATGGAGTCACAGTGGGAAGTGAGAGCCAGGTACGATGGGGCATCCTTCTCTTGTGCATGTCTCTTATCAGACAGGAGACATTTTCCCAGAAGCTTCCAGCAGACTCCCCCTGACATCACATAATTACCCCTTGACCATTCCCTGGCGAATGATCACAAGGGTGGCAAGAACAGCTGGACCAATCATCCTTCATTCTCCCAGACTATGCATTTTAGCCCCAGTGAAAAATGAGTGTCTTATAAATAAGCAGAAAGAATGAATGGTTATTGGGTGAAAACCAGCCAAATCTGTTGCATCACTTCGGCTCAAACACCCCTGTCACATTTACTCTGCCACACAACTGGAGTGGCAAGAGTCAGGGTTCCAGACCATGTTCCAGTAGCTCCTGGACCTTGGCTTAGCATTTCCCAGCTTGTGTCTCATGAATTTATCCCTCTGAGGCTTGTCTCATCATCCCTATTTGACAGAGGAAGAAACTGAGGCTCAGTCAGAGCTGGAAAGGACAGGTAGACACTGAGAGGGACTGGTCTGATGTCTCCCACTGAATTCCTACTGGAGGTAAGCTGGCCAGTAGAACTTTCTGCAGTGATGGGAAGCTTTTATGTCTGCACTGTCCAATGGTACCTACTAACCTTCTGGCCACCGAGGCCAGATTTTAATCGAAGTATCCACTGATTTTAATCGAAGTATCCACACATGGCTAGCAACTGCGTGGTAGGACATGATAGAGACCTAGATACAGGGTTGGCACTCCTGACTCTTCTGCAGCAGACAGGAGGTGCCTGGACAGCAGAGAGATGACCCCAGAAATGAGTGAGCTGGAGTTGGCCACAACCTTGCCCTTGCCGGGTGGCTCTGATCAAGAATTTGTCACCAGAAACACAATTATAGTCTTGCGGAGGGCTTGGCAGGCCTGGGAAATCATTCACCCACCCCCATAAGCTCCTGGAAATCATTCACCCAGTGACAGAGAAACAATGCTCTAGCCATTTGTCCTGCTCAGAAGCATTTGCCCATGGAGTCCACTCCACCCCATGAATGGCAGGTGATGGTCTCTAGCCTCCCACTTAAGACTCAGACTGGTCCATTGGAGCCTGGGCTCTATGAGTTGCTGGGGGTGGGAGGGGTGGTGGAGGTCTATAGACAACGTCTAGGCAGCCTCTTGTATTACTACAGGGGAAACTAAGTCCCAGACAGGGACTGGTGATCATTGAGGTGGCATCTTATGCAATGTGTCTGTCACAGGACCAGGCACTTGCCAGCGTCCTTGTTATGGCAGTCCTAACTTTCAATCCTTCCCCACTCCCCACTAAGCAGTGGGCATACGATTCTGGAGGTGACTATCTCCACTTTAGCTCTAGCATGGATGTGGATTGGTCCAAGCCAGTTGGCACAATCCCATCCCTTTTATCACAGTGTTGGGTCCATGAGTGCCTAAACCAACCAGCCCATGGGGACAGATCACCCCGAGGGCAAAACCGACACCCAAAGGGCTGTAGAGAAGAAGAGTCACAGAGAAAAATCTGGAGCCTTGACCGAACATGCCTACAGTCATCTACCCTTAGACTTTCCTGTTATGTGATTTAATATGTCTAATTAGTACCCCCTTTTAGTTCTGACTTAAAATTCCGTTTTCTCTTACTTGCCACCAAAAGCATCCTTTTTGACGCAGAGATCTGACATCCACTCTGACATTTACTCTACCAATCCAAAGTAGTGAGGATGACTCGCAAACGACAGGTGAAGAGATCCAGAAAGGGCCGGGGGCTAGTTCTGCGTCACTCAACACACCGGGGGCAGCGGAGCTGAAATCTGGCTCTTGCCAAAGCCCATTATTTCACTCTCTCCTCACATACGCCTGTGAATTAGGGGCCGGTACCCTATTTTATGGGTAGAAATACTGAGACTCAGACATGGAAAGGGACCTGCCCTGCATCTCATAATAATCCAGTGTGTGGGGGTGGGGTTCTGGGACCACATGCCAGTTACTCTGAGCCCCAGTTTAGTGATGTTATTTGAAGGCCTCTGATAGCCAATTTTTTTTTTTTTTTTTTGCATGAGAATGCTCTACCTAACTTGTTCTGGTGTGGTTCTTTTGTTATTCCACGTTCCCTCTGTCATCAGGCTCTATGTAAAAAGCGGGATGGGTGCTTTTGGCTGGTGGCTACATTGAGACAGCTGTCTGTGTCAGTGATTGCCACGTAACAAACCACCCCCAAAATGACTCAAAACAATACCCATTACGAGTCTGTGGTCAGTGGATGGTTCTTATTCAGGCCAGGCTCAATTCTGAGTGACTTGAGAAAAAGGGAATTTATTGAGGAGACCGTGGGAATTTTCAGAACCATTAGAGTTGGGAGGACCTGGTCTGGAGAGTAAGCGAGAACTTCTGGGCAAGTGGTTGATACATGAACTCTGCTCCATGGTGAGACCACTGCTGAGGGAAATTCTCATAATTGCTGATACTCATGGACACCAAGAGACACACAAGATGGGTTTTTGCTGTGCCATCTGTAGTAGTCAATGGATAAATCTCGAAAAATACAATGTTGAGCCAGAGAGCATGGTACATGCTGACACCATGTATAAGATGCAAAACCAGTAAAAGCAATACTGTTCATATCCACAGATTTATGACTCCAGATTATAGGACAAAAAAATAGGAGTGGGCTTGACAAGCACGAAATCTTGCATTGTGTTTATTAAGAAGGGGAAGGGGTGATCTGGAGGATTCTCTGGAAACTCATCAGAAACCATGTGCTCACCTGCTGGTCACTTGCCTCCCAGCTGCTCCTTCCTGTACCCTTCCTCAGCCTGTGGGTGCCTCTCAAGACCCCAAATCCAGGGCTGGAGCATCTGAATAGCCCAGTTCAGATCTGTATGTCCATCTGGGGTTCCCCTAGGGCAGAGAGAGGGGAAGCCGGTGAGTGAGACTTCTGTGGTTGGAGTTGGGTACCTCCTTCTGCCAAGAGGGTCCCAGGATTGGGTAAGGAGAGGTTCTAAAAGACATCTGGGGGCATTGCAAGAGAGTCTGGATGCTGCCAGCCCAAAATGACAGCCATCCCCTCACCCACGTCCAGATCCCTTTCCACCTATGACCCTCCTCCGTCAGGGCAGTTTTGAGGTCTCCTCCCCAAAGCCTTCTCAGACTTGCAGTCTGACTCATTACCTCCCTCTTCTGGGCTTTTCCAGAGCTCTTTGCCTTCTATTCCTCTCTTAGAGTTCCAAGAATGTCTAGTTGTTCTGTTAAATCTACTGCACACAGGGTCTGGAAGGATGTGGAGGCTGAGAGCTGATCTGGAAAGAAAGGGCAGACAGAAGGAAGGAGGGAGGGAAGGCAGGTGGGTGGGGCTGAAGGACTTGGACCTTCACCAGACTGTGTGTATTCCTTGCAGCCCCCCACACCTGGAGGAGGGCTGGGTATGCTGCAGGACCGTGATAATTTTATTGACTGGCTGTGCACTTTCTTAGGGGGAGATGGTGATTGACGACTGCCCCCCGATTTTTCTCCAGGTTGACACTGAATGTCATTTGGTGCCTTCCAACACCTACTATGGGGAGTGAAGGGCATAGCTCCAAGGGGAAGCCTTCTCCCCAGCAGCTCCCTTCTCTACACACCCCAGTCTCCTTCCTCTTGCTTTCAGGTGTTCTTGGACCTCCGTTGTCCTCTGGGGGTCTCTTTGCCTTGTCTCCACCCAGCCTTCCTGCTTCCACCCTCACTGCTTAGGCTGCTTTCTAGAGGCAGAGTCTGAGGCAGGGATTCAGTGCTTGTGATTTACAGAGGGAACTTCTAGGGGAAATCTGGAACAGAGGGAAGGGAGAAGGATCAGAAAGGGGAAGAAACCAAGAAAAGGTATGGATTTAGGAGAAGTCCGGTCTCAGCCTGGATCCCACTGGGAGCACTGGAGAGTAAAGGACATATAGAGCCACCCTCCTTGGGAAAAGGGGACTGGACCTTGTAATGGTCAATCTTTGGTCAATGACTACTCTTGGGGGTTCATTTAGGATGGAGCATAAACCTTCCTGGCATTTATTTCCAGATGCTGAGGGCACTTCTTCAGTAAAGTCATGGCTGTAAGCTGTTAGTAGTTACCCTCACAGGTCCTGGGAGGATGGGTGCCCCACCCATTAGGGTGGGGGAAGGTGGTTTGAGCTTGGTGCCAAGAGCATCGCCACCCTCACCAACCTGGCCACACCTGTGCTCCCTGGGACCTGGGCTGTGAGGGCAGGTGGAGAGTACCCTGAATTTCTATCCTAGTGCTGTGCATGGTTGGGCCATTGTGTTGGAGACACACCTGTCCTCAGTCCTCTCCAACACTCACTGGGACATGTCATCAGCACATTCAGGCGAATCCACACAGCAGGGAAGGAGGACAGGGGCCATGTGGGCCTTTGCAAGTACTGTCCCTTCTGTTGGCTCTTGGGCTTCTGGGATGCTGACTCTTCCCCAACTACTCCAGGGACTGGGTCCATGCCATCTGGGGCCAAATAGGACAGGCTTCCATTCCCCACCCTGGCTTGGGGCTGGTTGGGGGTAGACCCAGAAACTTGGGCTGAGCTAAGCTAGAGAGGAGCTGGCTTGGGAAGAAACATGGGTGAGTGTGACCTGTAGAAGGCCCAGAGGGTATGCACATGTAGGGGCCTATTGGAGTGTGTCAGTGAGGCAAGGCAGGGGCAGGAGACCAGGAAGTAGACCTTTGTGTTGGTCTTGTCAGGAGATAATGGTGGCTTGAACCCAGGTGGTTGCCATGGTGACTGAGAGCCAGGAATGGGTGGCAGAGAGGGGGAGGAGAGAGACCCCAGAGGTCTCGTGGTTGCATCTGGGGCCAGAGAGGGTGGGCAGGTCAGTGTGGCTTCCAGATGTCAGCCGGGTCCCTGGCTGACTTGCCGCCGAGCTGGTAGGGGTCCTGGAGCGAGGGGCTTCACGCCCACTGTCTCCTGGATTGGCTGGCTGTGTTTAGCCTCCGTGGGAACAGAGTGCTTGCTGAGCCACGCCAGAGCTGCTAGGCAGCAGCCCTCGTGCAGCCCTGGAAGAGGGTGTGAGTCCCTGATGTCACAGGTGGGCACAGGTGCCGTGGCTTGCCCCAGATGGTGCCATTGCCCTAAGTCTGAGCCACCACCCTCTGGGATGCCCCTCCCCTGCCCATCTAAGAGCCTTGTGACCCTGAGGTGTCATGAATCAGGCTCCTTCCTTCTACCCCCTGGTCTCAGGGGTTCTGTGGGCAGAGGCATGCTCTGAAGAGACTGTGTCCTCCTCACAGCCCAGACTTGGCTCCTCCGGAGCGACCTTCTCGGATCCACATCCAGGAGATGAGCTCAAATGCTATTCCTGCCCAGTGATGTCACCCTGCCCAGGATTGTCCCCTGGGACTGGGAGATATAGCCCACTCACATTGTCAGATACCCCTCTATGATACACACACACACACACACACACACACTTTCCCACACACTTGTAACCCCACACCTCCTCAGACACACTCCCTCTCACACACATTCTCTCTCACACACACACTCACCCTCACACCAACACACACATTCTCTTACACACTCATTTGCATACACTCACCCTCATACTGACATACACAGTCTCTCATTACTCACACACACTCATGCTCACACTGACACACATACACACACATTCACATGCATACGGACACACACACATTCAGCCACACAGTCATGCTCACACTGATACAAGCTCACACACTCATGCTCATACTGACACATGCATGTTCTCTCACACACTCGCACTCACACTGACACATGCACATTCACTCTCACACATGCTCACACTGACACATGCACATTCTCTCACACATATCCCAGTGGCCCACAAGTTCCCACACCTGTGCTACATCCCCTTGACACACCCAGTACTTAAACTACCCCCAGTGCACCCCCTACCCATTCATGCAATTACACGCACCCACCCTCTGATCTGCATTCAGGTGCATGTGCACACATTGCTGGACAGACCCTCTCTCATGTCCGTGTTCTCACACACTAACAGCTGTCCTGGGATCTTACACACCACATACTCCCCTGTCCCTGAGCCACTCATCTACCCACATATCCACGGTGCTGAGTACAGATCACCCCCATGCACCCCTGTCCCTGAGTTCTCAGGTCCCTTATGACCACCCCAAGGGAGCTCTGAGAAATGAGAACCATGTGAGGAGGCTGTGTTGCCTCCCCATCTCAGCAGGGCTGTCTTGTGGGGGAGGAGGGGGCCTATGAAGGTGGGAGGCAGTACGGGGAAACTAACCCTAAATCCTGTGGGAGGGAGAGCTTTGCCTAGGTCAAAGCTGGCTGGGGTGTGGGAGTGAGCTTCCCACCACAGGAAGTGTGTAAGCATGGGCTAAGCCACTCCTTAATGGAGAAGGTATAGAGAAACCTCAGTCCAGAGATTCTGATTTCTAGGGGGTTGTGAATGGAGGAGCTGGGCTGGGTGATGATCTTGAGAGTGATGAAGGGGCTGGTCAGGCAGGTAAGGGGCAAGAGGGGGCTAGAGGGGCAGGTAAGCCTGGGGCCCACAGTCCCAGAGAGTGAGGGCTGTCTCGCCGTGGCTACCATAAGTCAACCCAGGTAGACAGTTTCCTTTCTCTTGCCTGATTTACTGCCTGCTTCCAAGGGGTGAGGCCCATTCTTTGAACTTCAAAGGGAGCAGTGAGGGAAGCCGGGGCAGTAGTGAGAACCCGCTGAGCCCGGGGGCCTGTCCCAGAGGCTCCCAGTCCTGGGTCTGCCAGCAACTCACCAAAGCTTGCCAAGCCACAGCCTCCTGGTCTGAAAACTGTGGTCCCAGCCACCGAACCCCTGAGAGGAGGTCAGAAGATGGAGTCCTGCACTTGTTTTAAAGGCAGGGGGAGGAAGGGGGGCCTGTGACACCCAGAGTCTCTTGGCAGCTTCTTAGTCCTGTAAGCTCTGTTCAGGACAGAGAAGACACCTGTCAATTCTTTATATTTTTAACCCATCACTCCTTTTACCATCTTCACAAAGACAGAAGCAAGAGGAGGCATTCTTATTTTACCCCCATTATGCAGGTGGATAAACTGAGGCCCAGAGACATTAGGCCTGCCTCCTGAGTACACAGAAGGACTTGGCCCGGTCCCTGGTCTCTCCCCGGTCCTGTTTCTCAGCTTCTGCACTTGCAGCTGAGTCGGACGTTTGTTTGTTGTTTTTCATGTCTTTTGCTGAGGGAATAGGCTGGCCTAGGCTCTCCCATGGTCTCTGGGCCTCAGTTTCCCCATCTGTAAACAGGGCTGTACTCTAGGGTTCTGGCACTCTGGTGTGAAGAGACTCTCAAGCCTCATAGAAGCAGCCTCCGCACTTGGGGCAGACCCGGAAGCCTTTTCTTTGTTGTGCCCTGAGTTACATACAACATTCAGGGCGGGTATCAGTCAATGTTCAAAACTACATTTGCCATAAAAACCTTGATTTCCACCTTCTCATAGAGAATCGGAAACTTTTTTCATACCAGTGTTTCTAGCTGCTAACTACCACCAGCAGCTGGAGCCAGAAGTGGTTCCCCATGAGCCAGAGGACACGTTCTCTACCCCCAGGCCCCCTTCACACCCTTTGTGCCCGTATTGACATGCTCTGCCTGGCCCCCAGAAGCACCTGAGTCTGAGACCCATAACTTGGCTGAACTGTTCTGCTTTGGAATTCCTGCCTCATTTCAAACCTGCCATGTGACCTTGGGCAAGTCACTTAACTTCTCTGAGGCTCAGACCTTCTCAGCATTTTTGTCTGTGCTTAGGGGACATCACAGCCGATGGCAGCTGAGCTGGGCGGGGAGAGTTGGAGAGCTCAGGGCCTCACTCTCGAAGTACCCATAGCAGATGGGCTAAAACACAGGAAACAATGTCAGAGGAAGGCAGTGGACCCTTGGGGGTCAGAGGGGCCTGGGGTTGAGCCCTTGTCCTGGCATTTTCCAGCTGTGTGAGCTTGGGAAAGTTACTTAACCTCTCAGGTCAGCCCCTCTGTGACTACTCATCCATCAAAGCCTCAAAACAGTGTGGCGGTGAGAATGTGAGGGGGTTCGTGTGAGAAAGCGTCTGGCACAGAACTGGGGCTCAGTGAGTATGGGGAAGTTAGGGGCCCAAAAGAGTGAGGGCCAGGCCCTAAGGGGGCCTCCTGGGGGGTCAAGAAGTCGAAGAGTATCTGGACAGGAGTTTCCAAAGATGAGGGGCAGGGGCAGGGGTACGTGATCAAGAAAGTGACTGGGAGTCAGATCTCAGCTCCACCTCTCTGTGGCCCTGGCAGAATGTTCCATCCACTTCCTTCTTTGAGCCTTGATTTCCTCATCCATAAACCTCACGGGTGACCCACCTCTAGAAGTTTCGAAGTTTCATTTCAGAGCAGGCCTGTTCCAGTTCCTCTTCCAGGGCAAAAGCATTTTGTAGAGGAAGGGTGTGGGGACACTGGTCTTACCCCTACTGGGTGACCGTAGGCCTTGAACTGTGATTCCATTTGTGGGGCTGGTTGGGGGGAGTGGGAAAAGGGGACCCTCCCCAGTGGTCTCGGGGAGCTGTCCTGAGGCAGAAACACACAGAGAGGATGTTTGCTGAGCATGTAGTATGTGCTGGGCCTCCCCTGGGCCCCCCAGAACACACACTTGAGGCAGGAGGGAGCTCCGCACGCAGCCGCGTGGAGAGGGAGGCCGACTGTACCAGAGGGAAATGCTCGCTTGGGAATGTGCGCTGTCTTTTAGGAATGATTTGGGGGCCATAAATTTTCAGTAGCGAAGCAATCTTCTGAGTTTTCATAATGCTGAAAAGTTTGGACTTGTCTTGAGGGGTAACAATTTCACCCAAGTGATACACCAGCTCCAACTATTTGTTATTGCAAAGGCAGATTTTTTTTTTTCTTCCCTTAAGGTGGAATCCTCCTCGAATTTCATGCTCTGCTTTAACTTGTTTTATTTCACCCGGAACACGAATAAAAATAGCCCATGAGATGTACAGATGGTGGAGGAAGGAAGGAAGGAAGGCAGAATGTTGGCTGAGTGTTTACTATGTGCCGGGCCTGGCTCGGGGCCCATGGAGCGGACACCCCCGCCACCCCCCAACCGACCCTGGGCCTAGTCCCTGGCCTTGGCAGCTTCTGTCCAGCGCCAGGTGGGGTGGGAGAGACCCTTCTGGCTCTGAGCCCACCAGGCAGCGCCCCCTGCATGCAGCCATTTCACAGATGAGGAAATGAAGTCTCTGGGGCATTTGGGAGCCTGTCCCAAGTCTCACGGGTAGGCATTTGGGAGCTAGGATTCAAATTCAGGGCTCTGTAGCTTGAAAGCTCATTTTGGGGGAGCAGAAACCTATTCAGGGGCAAATCTCTTGAGTTCCTCCTGGGACCTCACAATCCCAAGCTTATCTCCAGGGCCCAAGATAATGCTCTCTCCAGTGAAGTGCCGACTTCGAGTGTGAACAAGACTGTGGGGAGGGGATGTTTGACATAGTTGATTCCAGGGCTGGTCTGACGTCTCCTCGAGCACCCTAGAAGCCCTGTTTCCATGCCAACCGTTGCTGTGCCCCTCACGGGCATTTTCCTCGACTCACTAAAGCAGGACCTGAAAGGATGCCAAAGGGAACGCTTTCTGCTTTGAAGCTGGTCATTTGCATTCCATTTGCATATTCAGCCATTTTTCTGGGTTCCTCTGAAACTGGGACTGAACACAGGGAGCGTGTTGTCTCCAGAACCCAACTTGACAGAATCAAAGGGTGTGAAAACCGTGCTATATATTGACAGAGAGGCTAAGGCAGCCCTGAGCCCTGAGAAAGAGGCAGCCTCGGGGACCCCCCCCTACCCCGAGGTGGAGTGTGTGTCCTGGTCGGGCTTTCCCAGGACAGGGACAGCAGGTGGGTGTGAGGCCCAGGCATGGGACTGGGCTGAATGGAGAACGGGGAGGGGAGAGCCCAGGGAAGGAAGAGTCATGCTCAGAGTCGACCAGAAAGTTCTCTGAGCAGAGGTGTTGTCTTTGAGGTTGAAAACATGGCCTGTTTTAGAGACACAAGGTGCTTTATCCATGTTATCTCATGTTCTCCAGTGTGGTTCTGCAACTCTGCAGGTCTAGAGAGAGGAAGTCACTTGCTCCTAGTCCTTCACCCTAGTCCAGCTGGGCATGGTGGCGTGTGGATGCCAGGAGAAGGCTCGGATCCTCGGAGCTCAGGAGGCACACAGAGGGTGTTCCAGCATGGGGACAGAGGTGGGTGTGCGAGCTACAGCAAAGTGACACAGGCCAGACACTCACGACAGAGATTTATTGTCTCACGGTGCCAGAAGCTGGAAGTCAGAGATCAGGGTGTCGGCAGGGTTGGTTTTATCTGAGGGCTCTCTCCTTGGTGGGTAGGCAGTCACCTTTTCCCGGGGTCTTCACCTGTGTCTGGGTCCCAATCTCCTCTCCTGAGAAGGACACCATCAGGTTGGATTAGGACCTGCTTATATAACCTCATTTTACTTTTACCAGCTCTTTTAAAGATTTTTTTTATTTATTTGACAGACAGAGATCACAAGAAGGCAGAGAGAGAGAGGAGAAAGCAGGCTCCCTGTGGAGCAGAGAGCCTAATGTGGGGCTCGATCCCAGGACCCTAGGATCATGACCTGAGCTGAAGGGAGAGCCACTGAGGAGGCTGAGCCACCCAGGTGCCCCTTACCAGCTCTTTTAAAGCTATCACCACAGATAGTCACATTCTGAGGTACCAGGAGTTAGGATATCAACATATGGATTTTGGAGGAATACAACTCACTCCAAACAGGGGAGATGGCCATATGGATGTCAGTGGGAATGATGAAGAGGGGATGAGGAAGTAAGAGGGGAGGTGGGGGAAAGCCTGATTCTGGGAACTCTGAATGCCACGCTGAGGGTCTGGTCAGCTACCATGTGATGGAGCCATGCGTCAATCCCTGAAGTGGGGAGACTACCATGCAAAAGACATTTGGAGCCAACCAGGCTGGTGCCAGCTGGATTGGACTGGGTTGGGAGTGCCTGGGGGAATGACCCTCTCTTCCATTAGCAGCACGTGGCTCAAATGTGGTGTCCTCCTTGTGCTGACTGGTTTTCTAGGGCCTGCTGGGTCTTCTAGTGCAGGAAAAGTCTCTTGGCCTTTTAGTTTGGGTTCTCCCCAAAAGCAGAGCCTGAGGCAAGCATTTGGGACCTGGTGATTTACTTTGTGGTGTGATCACAGGGACTAGGAATGGAAGACTGGGGTGAGTGAGGCTGAGTAGGGGGAAAGCCAGTCTAAGGGGACATTACTGAACCAATCACTGGTGTAGGCTTCTGTGGCCTGATTCTACAAGTTGGCGACAAGAGGTGTCCAATACACCTTCTAAGCTGGCAAGCAGTCTCACCAATGGAACCACCTGCTTCAGGGAGTCAGAGTCCTGCTGACATTAATTTTTTGACAGATGCTGACCAGTGCATCTCCCATGCCAGGATCTGTTCTGTACCTTGCTGGGCACGTGGTGATGATGGGAGCTTGGAGACAATTCTGGGAACAATTGACATCCCTAGTGAGGAACGTCAGGAGGAGGCCTATATAGACTACAGGGCAGGCACAGCACAGGGACTTGTCATATCTGCCTGGAGGAGGGAAGTTCACAAAGGGGGCATGGATCAGAACCTTAGAGGAGGTGTAAGTGTGTTCTGGGGAGAATACAGGCACCCAGGCTGAGGGAGCACAGATGGAGGTGACTGTGGGCACCCTCTACCCTCCAAATCTGAAATCCAGCGTGCTCCCATTCTTCTTGGGCACCCATCTCTTAGGCCAGCTTGCAGTTAGCAACTGTGTTCCAGACACTGGGCTGTGGGCACAAGTGACACCTGCCACTTCATATGGTTTGCCTCAGCTCACTGGCTGGCCGATGCCAGGGCAGCCTCCTGGCCACACAGAGGCTGGTACATAAGATGGAAGCAACCTGGGGCCCCCAAGTGACTGTGTGATCCCAGGTCCTTGGCCAAACCTCCTTGAACAATGACAAGAGTGAGAAATAGACCTTTTTTTATTTTAAATTTATTTATTTGACAGACAGAGATCACAAATAGGCAGAAAGGCAGGTAGAGGGGGGGGGGAAGCAGGCTCCCTGCTGAGCAGAGAGCCTGATGTGGGGCTCGATCCCAGGACCCTGGGATCATGACCTGAGCCGAAGGCAGAGGCTTTAACCCACTGAGCCACCCAGGCTCCTGAGAAATAGACCTTTAAGGAGATGAGCCACCGAGACTTGGGGGCTGTTTGTTACAGTTCTCTGTCTTCCCTTGCTGATAGAGAAATCAGTCATTTGAAATGCAGTGCTAGCATAGGAACCCAAATCTATGGCATTGGCTTTACTATTGAGTGACTGGGTAGAAACTGATAATAAGAGTCTTTGAACTTTGATGGTCCATGGTATCAAGTGGCAAAATCCTTGGGAAGACTGCTGGTTGGACTAGCTTGGGAGGCAGAGCATGGGGCTGCTGAGTTAGAGCTCTAGGGACAGTGGGGATTCATGCGTCTTGGCCCTCCAGTGGCTGCATTTGCAAGGTATTACAGGAAAGAGGTGAGCTCAGGAGAGTAACAGCTGGTTTGAGGCAGAAATGATAGAAATAGAGAGGGATTTACTTTCAGGGTTGGAAAAGCCAACCACGCCTGGATCTACATTAGGAAGTTAAGACTGAGAAAATCCTCAGGCCACTGTGAAGCCCAGGTGAAGGATGGAACATTGCCACTCGATGACAATGGCCTTGAGGTTGTCATGATTAAGTGGGAAGAAAGAGGCAAGAAGAGGGAGGAAAATAAATGGGGCCTGACAACAAAGTCTTAGGAAAGAGCTCTGGGTGTGATCACTGGCCCTTAGAACTGACTAGAAGCAGTTGGTTAGAAATTTAGGATTGGAGGGAATTACATTGCCAAAGAAGCAATGATTCTGGGTGAAAAAGAGTTTTTGAAATTTAATAATTTTATTTTTTATTTTAAGATTTTATTTATTTATTTGATAGAGAGAGATCACAAGTAGATGGAAAGGCAGGCAGAGTGAGAGAGAGAGAGATGGAAGCAGGCTCCCTGCTGAGCAGAGAGCCCGATGCGGGACTCGATCCCAGGACCCTGAGATCATGACCTGAGCCGAAGGCAGCGGCTTAACCCACTGAGCCACCCAGGCGCCCGAGTTTTTGAAATTTAATATACCCTTTGGTTCCCCAGCTCTCCATGAATAGGAAGCAGGGCTTGGGAAACTGCAGTGACCAACAGGGCACTCTACCTTAACCCCTACAGGGTGGAGTCAGGGGACATGGAAGAAAACGGACAAGGAGTTGACAAAGAAAGCATAACCAGTGTCAAGCCAGGGTTACACTCAGCCATGGACCACTTGCTTCTGGTGTCTTCCATTCTTCTCTCTTCTGAATGGGAGTTTTCACTGGGGATGTCTTATCCCTGCTCCATCATCACACACACAAAATGTGTGTGTGTGTGTGTGTGTGTGTGTGTGTGTCAGGGGGCAACACATATGTTTTCTCTGTAGTTCATGGGCAGTGATCGAATGGGACCTTGGGCTGTCTCCTTGAGGAGAGGATGATGAGTTTTTCCTACAAGCAGAAGGAGGAACATTCATGGGTACGTGTTGGCCAGTGGGGCAGACTATGGCAGCAACTACTAAGTGTACCATGTCATCTGTGTCCCCTCCTGTCTTTCTGGGCATTCCACAAGGCCACATTCCCTTGCAGTCAGCTGGCCAAGTAACTGAATTATGGTCAAAAGAATTTGGGCAGAGGGCTGAACACCCCTGAAGTTTTGCTCCCCAAACCCTGTGTTATCTTCCATGTGTCCTCTGTTTTCATGGGTGATGCCAAGGTGATCTCAGTGGCCATGTGTTGGAAGTGGAGATATGCACAGATGACCGCATGGAGCTGAACCCTGGGCATTGGAGGCAGCATGAGTGAGAAATAAACCTCAGTTGCTGAATCTGCTGTGATGAGGGGCTCTTTGTTACAGGATTAATTTCTTTATTTATTTGACAGAGAGAAATCACAAGTAGATGGAGAGGCAGACAGAGAGAGAGAGAGAGGGAAGCAGGCTCCCTGCCGAGCAGAGAGCCCAATGCGGGACTTGATCCCAGGACCCTGAGATCATGACCTGAGCCGAAGGCAGCAGCTTAACCCACTGAGCCACCCAGGCGCCCCCAGGATTAATTTCTCCTGACAAACACACACACCTGTCTTGGTCCCCTCCCAACAGGCTGATCTGTCAAAGTCATGTTACCCTCCTGTAGAAAACTCTGGAATGGAGACATTGCTCACAGGGCAGCCGCAAACCCGTACACAGCCCACCGGCCCTGCATGCCGGCCCTCTCCTGTCCTCCTGACCCTTGCTCCCCTCCTCCCCTTGCTCTCTGTTCTTGGGTCACACTTTCCTTTTCCCCAAATATGCCATTCTGTCTTCTCCCTCAGGACCCTTGTCCTATGCCTGAATATCTCTTGCCCTGTTTTTTTGTGCTCACCCATTATCCTTTGGGTCTTATCTCAAACATCACTTCCTCAGGAAAGGATTTCTGGCATCCTTCAGACTGGATTCAGCCCTGCCATACATCAATTTGTGGACTGTCATTACAATGGCCCAAGAGCCACCCTGGCTCTGCCAGAAGAGAAATGTTTTGGAAGTTGTGTTAATTAGATGCTGTTAACTGCCCCTTATCTTTCCCCTCCTCTCTCCCTGCTAGCAGAACTCCAGTTTGGTTCAGAGGGACTACATGCTCCTGGGGCTCTTTTCCCAGACCTCCTTCCCGTGACAGGTAGCCATGGGACCCAGTGCTGCTCCGTGGATCTAAGTGGGAGTCCCCTTGATGGGTCCTTAACAGGTTATTGTGTTCCTAAAAATGCCAGCACATGTCTTTCCCCTTTATCCTCCCATCTTCATCCTTCCTGTGTGAGGCTGAGTGCCACCTGCTAAGGATAGTAGGCCAGGAGCCGGAAGGAGCCTGTGTCCTTGATGACTGCATCTAGCTGGGAGTCCAGCCCTCCCGAGAAACCCAAAACCCTGTTTAGTCAAGCTTGGAAATGGGGTTTGTTACATGCAACTGAACACGATCCTAACTGATGCACAAGACTTTCAGATACTTCACAAGGCGGACAAGAACTGTGGAGAACTATGCTAGGACAGAGAACAAAGACCTGTTAGGACCACAGGGACTGTGGTAGGACACTGCTTCTGAGGTTCCTGGAATGAATCCATATATCCTTGCCTCTTGAGATGAGCTTCAGATCCAACATCCCCAGGGGGCAACCTGGTCCCATGCCTGGATGGTCAGAGTAAGGCGAGGGAACACTCAGGTTCTGGGAATCCTACAGTGAGAGGCCATGTCCTGATCATCACCTGCTACATACTCTCGAAACTCCTTGTGCTTTCATTATGGTGATGCTAAGCCAAAGGCCCCCCATAATCATGAGGCTGGAGGGTGGTCACAGAGCCCAAGAAGGGGGGAGAAGGAGACTGGGCTGGGGAAGGCTCCTAGGAGGAGGGAGTCTTGGGTGCTACACCTTTTTTTTTTTTTTTTAATGTGTAACTGACATGTAACATTACACTGGGTTCATTAGTACAACATAACAATTCAATATTTGTATATATGTGAAATGATCACCACAAACAAGTCTAGTTAACACCCATGGCCGCACAATTTTTTTTACAATTTTTTTCTTGTGGTGAGAACTTTTAAGAGTTACTCTTTTAGCAACTTTCAAATATGCAACACAGTATTATTAACTACAGTAGCCATGCTTTACATGTCATCCCCATGAGTTCTGTATCTGATAACTGGAGGTTAGTATCTTCCCATCCCCTTCACTCATTTTGCCCACCCCTACCTTTCCACCTCTGGCAACCAGTACTCTGTTCTCTGTATCTATGCGTTCAGTTCTTTGTTTTTTTCCAGAGTTCATAAATAAGAGAGATTGTGTATATCTCTTTCTCTGCCTTATTTCACTTAGCACACTGCCCTCGGGGTCCACCCATGTTGCAAATGGCAGGATTTCCTTATTTTCTATGGCTGAATACTATTCCATTGTATATACATACAGGTCCTCTCCATCAGTTCATTCGTTGATGGACACTTAGGTTATTTCTTTGTCATGGCTGTTGTAAAGAATGCTGTAGTGAGCATGGGGCTGCAGATATCTTCTCGAATTCATGTTCTCATTTCCTTTGGATAAGTATCCAGATGTGGAATTGCTGGATCATATGGTAGTTCTGTTTTTTAGTTTTTTCACAGTGGCTGCACCAATTTCCATTCCCACTCACAGCTCATGAGGGTTTCCCTTTCTCTGCATCCTCGCCAACACTGTTATTTCTTGTCTTTTTGACATTAGCCATCCTAACAGGTGTGAGGTGACATCTCATTGTGGATTTTATTTGCATTTCCCTGATGATGGGTGACGTGGAGCCTCTTTCCATGTACCTGTCGGCCATTGAAGGTCTTCTTTGGAAAAATGTCTGTTCTGATCCTCTGTTTTTTAACTGGATTGGTTTTTGTATGGTTTTTGGTTTTGTTTTGTTTTTTTTTTTTTTGTTTTATTGTTTTATTTGTTGTTGTTGTTTTGCTATTGGATTATAGGAGTTCTTTATGTATTTTAGATATTAATTCCTTCCCAGACATGTGATTTGCAAATATTTTCTTCCATTCAGTAGTTTGCTTTTCTCTCTGTTGACGGCTTCCTGTGCTGGGCACAGGTGTTCTAGTCTGACACAGGTGGGCACACTTGGAATGCCCACCTGCTGCTTCTGCTGCTGGCACCTTCTAGAGACTTCCCTCGGGACACCTCCCTCCCCAGGGCTGGCTTTGCTCACTTATCTGTCCCCTCCTTGACCCTACCAGCCTCACAGCCTAGGCCACCCTCCACATGGAGGGCTGCAGGGGGTTCTGGGTTTGGAGATGGGTTTCCTGGGCCCTTCCATTTCTCAGATGACAAGGGCCAGAACCAAGAGCTGGAGGGCAGGGAGGTCAGCAGTGAGGTGAGTGGTCAAGGTGCCAGTTGAGGTGTTCATTCTGGGCTTCAGTCCTGGCTCTTCCGTGTGTGCTTCAGACACATCAGCCCCCATCCTGAGCGCCAGCCTGCCTGGTCTGCTGGGCTGTAGAACAGAGCTCTCTTCCCTGTGCTCAGTGCCATGTTTGGCTCTTTGCCAAGTGATTCGTTCAAGGGCAGTTCCATCTTCCTAGTATTCACTGCCATGCAGTTCTGGGCCCCCACTGTGTGCTGGGCTCTCTGCACAAGTTAGAAAGGCCCTTTTGGAGCTGAGAGTCCCCAACGGGAGCAGAGGTCACACACACACATGGCACAATAGACACATGGGCACAGCCTGTGAGGATGTGGGGAGGGCTGTGGAGACAGGTGAGAGATGTGCTCACGGGGAGGACCATGAGGGGTGAGCTGGGCAAAGAGTAGAGACAAAGGTGTTCCTGGGACAGAGCCCAATTGGGCCAAGTGCCTGAGTCTGGGGAAATGAGCTCTACCTGTATTCGACGAACTGAGTGTGGGCCAGTCTCTAATGAGGAGACTCAGGGTCAGGAGGTAACAGCTAGGTCGGGTGAGCTTTCCTATGAGTCAAATGGGAGCCATAGCTGGTTTGGGGTGAGGGTATGCAGCAGTCGACCTGGTGGGAAGTCATGGGTTGGGGAGAAATGTAAAATCAGTAAGACTTAGGGATACTGTGGGGAGGGTGAGGGGAGAAGGAGTCACAGGTAGCCTGGATTTTTTGGTGACTGGAGGTGCCATTTCCTGAGAAGGGGGAAGAATGAAGCAGGAACAAATTTGTAGTTCAGTCTGGAACATGAATGATGAGAGTTGCCCCAACGGGAGAGGAAAATAAGCGTTTGGATATGTAGGTCTGTGGCTGGGAAGAGATCTCCTTTTCCTCCCATGTTTTTTCCTTCCACCTCTTGGGCGCTTCTTTGTGCCTGTCCTTGAGCTGAAGATGGCAAGAGAACTCCTTCCAGGACTTCTAAAGCTTGGGGTCCCCCGCGTACCTCTTCAATATTACATGATCCAAACTTAGCTGCTGTGATAAGGAGACCCCCAAACACAGTGGCCAACAAGTCAGAGTGAGTGACATGGAAGACACGGCAGGGTTTGGGAGTGGGGTGTTGACTTCTCCCACTTTATGGTCCACTGAGGCATTCGGGGATAGGAGGGGACTCCAGCTCCTTCAAGACCTCCATTTCTAAATTCAAGGGGCATATTTCTGTGCCCACGTTCCCTGAGCCAGCTGAGAAGGGGAAGAGTGTCCATTTCTTTACTGGGGGCCACAAAAGGGGCACACGTGTCTTTGGCCGACCTTCCATTGGCCAGGATTTAATCTAATGCCCTTGGATCTATGCTGCAAGGGAAGTAGGGAGAGGCAAGCTCCAGGTGATGCCAGGACAGCTGTGTCCCCAGATAACCCCAAGAGAGTTCTTACTGTCAGGAAGAAGGGGAGTGTGGAGACTTTTGGACAGCCCATGGTCTCTACCTTGAAGTCTGGATGTTGAAAGCCATGCAGTGCCTCGATGAGAAAATCTCCCACATGGTGTCCCAAGACAATGAGCAGAACATTTTGAAGTAATGAGGGCCTTCTGGGAATCAAAGTGGGTGGTTCATTTCCACATGGTGGTTGGCTTCTTACTCATTCCAGGCAGTCTGATTGTGGAAACTTGTTGGAGATTCTGCTGTATGCCTTTACCACACAGCCCCACCAGGTACTCCTCCAACCTGACTTGCACACCTCCTCTGATGAGAAGCTCACCCCCTTACAGGTACCCTCTCCATTTCTCTGGACTCCATGACTGGGAGAAAGCAATTCTTATAGGGAGCTCTGGCATCCCCCTGTGGCCACCTACCCAATCTCTTTGCTCCCCAGCTGCCAGTCCCTGCTCTGTCTTCTGGTCTCTGCTTGCCCCAGAATAATCCTGCAGAAATTTGGGGTCAAAAATAGAAGTCCTCCAAAGCTGCTTTTCCGCCAGTAAAAGAGAGACCTATGGCTGTCCAAGACTCCTGGGGCATTTGAGTTCTCCCAACCAGTGCCCCCAACCAAATGCTATGCGCTGTGATGAGAGGCATGATATGCAATACAGTGTCCATTCGAGTGACCTTGATGAGAGCACGATACATGATACAGTGTCCATTCGAGTGACCTTGGGCAAGCTGCTTCACCTCAGTGAGCCTCAGCTTCCCTGTTTGTAAAACAGAAGCTCACAGTGCAAGGGCTGGGTCTGATCGCCAATTCTGGCATTCACTAGTTCTGGACCTGAGGCCACGTGCGATGCCTGTCTGGGCTGCAGTTATGCTATCTTTAAAAGCAGAGGTAACAGGGGATGGTACTGACCTCCCAGAGGTCTCAGGAGGCTTGAAGAAGCTAAAGCTTGTGGAGAACTCAGCAGGGACTGGCCACAGTAGGAGATACCAGACTGATGCCATCTGGGAATATTAACCAGCTCTTTTCTCCCAGATAGCTTGTGCTACCCCTTTACCCTTCCCTGCCTTGTCCTCCTTGCATTCAATTCAATGAGCCAGTTACTTCCTGGCTTTGAGTTTCAAAAGCCTAGACCTGCTGGCAATGGAAAATCTTGTGGCAGGCCTTTTAAATAGTAGTGAGAGTTTACTCTGGGCTGGAGCTCCTCCAATGTCTCTGCCTCCTGATGCCAACCTATGAGGCATGTTATCCCATTTCACAGATGAGAGAACCGAGGCACAGAGAGGTTATGTGTGCTGTGCAACTAGTGGTGGCAAAAGCAACATGACTTTGGACTTAGGGGGTCTGGATTCTCCCACCTTCCCCCACTGCACTTTCTCCTGCTGGGTATGGCTGTGGGAGCCTGAGCCTCCAGCAGTGGGTCTCCCTGACACAGTGAGATTTCCCCAGGCTCCAGAGTGGGGTGGAGAGCTGGGAGACCCAGGAGGGAGGTGGGTCCCAGCTCCAGATGTGCAGGGGGGCTGGTGGGCCCTGGGAGCCGATGGGGCTTGGCCTGCCAGCTGAAAACGAGTGCCAGAGCAGCAGGAAACCAGGAGAATGCACCCGGGGCTGCAGGGGCATGGAGAGGGGTTGGCTTGGCTTCTTCTGGCGGTAGGGGTCTGGCCAGGTTGGGTTGGGGGCGGAGGTGGGTTGCAGGGGTCCAGCCAAAGGCAGCACTGGGTTGATTGGTTCATACGTCCAGGGCTCCTGGAGAAAGTCGGATGTACCTGAATTGACAGAGATACCACCTCCATCAGAGAAGGAGTGAAAAAATGAATTTGAGATATAAGAAAAATCTTCTAAAAAATTTCTTGAACATCTGACATTGTGGATTGAATGTCATCTGGCTCCATATTTGATATATGTCCACAGTTGTGGTCTTCTTGCCATTGCTGTGCACCTGAGGCAGGGAGACAAGATACACTTGTGTTTGTGTGTGTGTGTGCGGCATGGGCACGTGTGTGTGTTTGCAGGTGTGCACGTCTGTGTGTATGCATGTCTTGGTATGCGTGCCCCTCTGTAGGTGTGCATGTGTGTGTCTATTGTGCATGTGTGCCTTTTCCCTGCGTGCGCTGCCTGCCCCTGCCTGACAGTGCACAGCCATCCCCCCCGCAACCCAGGCCCCAGAATGCCGTTTTGTTTCTCATCCTTTCATATTCAAATGTCAGCCTGGTTCCCAGCATGCCCTGGGGATTTATGGCCTGATTGTGTATTGTTGGAGCCTGGTGAGTGGGTGAGCTCATCACTTGGCTTGTGATGGTAATTCCTGCCTGAGTGGGGGTGGGGGCTGGAGGGCTCCCCACCTGCTCTAGAGGGGCTTGCTTGGGTGCATGTCCCTTGTTGCTAGGTGCCCAAACCATCCATCTAATCCAGAAATATGGAATAATACAAATACCAGCAACAGCTAACATTTCTTGATTGGGGGTTGACTCTGTGCTAGATGTGGCTCTAAGGTTTTTGTGTCTTCTACCTCATTTTAGCTCCTTTTTACTGGATGGGGAAACTGAGGCAGAGGAAGCCACCCAAGGCAGATTGCTGCCACCACACTGACTCGCCATCCATCCTCAGGGGTCTTGGTGTCAGCCCCATTTTCCACCCTGGTTCCCTCTCCCTCCTCTAGGCCATTCAGCCCCCACCTATAGCTGGCCTTAGTGCTGGTCTCCTCCCTTGCATCCTAGGCCCTGCGTGAGCCTTGGGCCTGGCCTCCCTGCTTCCTGGAGCCTCCCCCGATCCTCAGCACAGCTGTTGGATGCCCTTCCTAAAACTTCCACCTCTCTTTACTTAGGCCTCCCACGCCTCCCCATTGTGCTTGAGCCAAGCTCAAATTTGTCCTGGCATTTAGGGCTCCACTGGAGCATGGTCTTGTCCCCCAGCCTCAGCAGGGCTGTCCTCGGGCAGGTAGAATAGGCAGAGGGCAGAGCTGGGACCAGTACTGAGCTCCACAGTGGGAGAAGCAAACAAGTGGGCTGCTGGGCACTTTGAACTTGGAGCTGACCCAGGTGTCCATGATGAGAGGTGGCCATAGAGGCAGGAGACGTTGGGGACAACTGGTTCTCCATTCAGCCCCAGATAGCTCTACTGAAGGCTGCTCAGGCTCTGCCCCTCCACATCCTGGGCCTCCTTGACCCCAGGTGCCCCTCCCCCACCTTCAGGAGAAGGGGAGGAGTGGGGCTCTCCATAGGTCCAGGCTGTGGGCCACACAGAAGAAGCCAGAGACTCCCTCACCCACCCAAAGGCTGGGTGGCATTGTGTTTGCAGTAGTGGATGGAAAAATGGGGTGGGGTGGAGCTTTGGAGTCATATACTCCTGGTTCCTCTCCCTTCTTCGCCAGCTGCCAAGTCAGCAAACCTCCTGGTACCTTAGTTTCCTCATCAGAGAAATGGAACAATACCACAGCATCACAGTTACTGTGCCAAGAGCTTCCAAGAAGCGTCTGCATTTGAGAAGGACTAATTCTTTTAAAATAAAAAATGGTATTTCTACAAAATGCAGACTGATCTCCTGTGCCTGCGGACCCCCATTTTTTCTCTTGGAGTCCCAAGACACTGTCTCCTTTTGCCTTTGTGATCTCTCTGAACCTGTTTCCCCATCCATATGCAGGGCAGAGGGCTGTCCCTGCTTCCTTGCATGCTCCGCTCAGAGGATTAAGCAGGATAAAGCTGTTAGCACATAGCAGGTGCCAATCCCCCATGATGTGCTTCTTCCCACCAACCAGCCTGCCCGCCTGCAGAGAGGTGCCTTTGCTAGAGTGGAAAAGGGATTAGGACTCTTGTTACTGTTACTTGTCTGGGTCCAGCTCCCAGACAAGACAATGGGAATCGTATTAACCTTGGCCAGGGAGATCACCATCTGTCCAAACAGTGGGGACTGCTGCCCATGGTCGGCGCATCTGAAGCATCATGCCACATCACACGTTCCCTCTCAAATCCTGACCTGGCTGGTCCCACCCTCTCGGACCTCAGTCTTTGCATCTGTACAAGGGCCTCAGCTTGTCTGCTCTAAATCATACACATAAAATGGTTCTTTCCAAAGCTCTGGATTTTGAGCTAAGAATGGCATGGATGGCCCACACCCTAGCAATCCTGCTCACTTTGGATGGGGGAAACTGAGGCCTGCTGAGGGCATATGGTCATCCAAGGTCACCTAGCAAACCAGTGGCAAGGCTGGGACTCAGAGCCAGGTGTTTGAGCTTAGGGAGGAGTTCAGGTGCCCTTAATGCCAGGAGAGTAGGTTAGAGCCCTCTGCTCAGCTGTGGAGCCAGGGATCCACATGGGGGAAGGAGGAGTCTCAGGAATGGCTTTTGAAGCCAGAGGCTTTTGAGGTTAGTCCGGCTGGAAGAGGGCCTCGGCATGTGCTTGCTCAGAGACTGTCCTCAGCGCCTTCTGACTGTGGGACCAGCCAGGCCTCCAAGGCTGTTGATGGTGGGTCTCACTCACCTCTTCACGGCATCTCCGGATGCACTGGAAGCTCCAGTCCCACTGAGCTAGGTACCTTCCTAGCATTGCCCCATCTCCAGGCCTTTGCTATGCTCCTGTTGCTTCTAGGTCTGAGGAGCCCCTGGAAGGTACCTTTTCCAATCTCACTGCTTACCCTGCTTTCTCCCTCCTTCCACTCTGGCCTCACTGTTGCTTGAGATGCAGCCTACCTCAGGGCCTTTGCACTTGCCTTTCCTTCTCCTGGGGAATGCCCTCTCCCCAGGTGTCCTCAGGTCTTATCCCTTCATGTCACCCAGACTTTCACTCAAATGTCCCTGTCACAAGAATGCCTTCATTATAACAACCCCACGGTCACTTCCATACTCTACCCTGCTTTCTTTGTCTCTATATGTATTTGTTTTTTGATATATATTTATTTTTGCGTATTTGCCTGTCTTCTGTGAGTGAGTGTGAGGTCCAGGAAGGTAGGGACTGTGTCTTATTCACTGCTGAATTCTTAGTGCCTGGCACAAAGTAGGCCAATTGAGTAAAGAGCTGTCGAACGAATGAATGAATGAATGGATGAATGACTGAATGAAAGACCTTCAAATGCAGCCCTCATCAGAATCCTTTGTCACATGAGGGGGGTTTTAACAAAAAATACCTTGTCACAAGATTTCTGTGTTTCTCTCACTAAGCAGACTGGGAACTTCTTAAGGATAGGGACAAGTATTGCCCACCCTGTGTCCCCAGGCCTGGGGCAGGCCAGAGCACATGCTTGAGAATTAACAAAAAATAAAATTGATGTGGCAGCTTCTTTGCAGAGACAGCCGCTACAATTCCCCCCAATCCTGGTGCCCAGGACCCTCTGCAGCGGGCCTTGTCCCCTCCCTCTCCTGCCCAGTGGGAGGGTCTATTTCCCCTCCCCCTTGGTCATGTGATTTCTTTGTACAATCAAATATGGCAGAAGCCATGGTTGGGTTGGATCCGAGGCTTTGCCTCAAGTGGTCTTGCAGCTCCATACTCATCCTCTTGGAATGCTGCCCTCCGACCCTTGTGGATGGAAACTGGTGTGCCCCCTGGGAGGCACTGAGGGGACCTCCACGTGCAGAAGCTCCAGTCCCACAGTGGGGGACGGAGTATGGAAACTGGCCTTCCCACTGGGACCAGGGGAACTGAAGTTCTGGCCGACAGCCAGGGCATTTACTTCTGGAACCATCTAGCTGAACTGAATGGAGCTGCAGGAGTGAGGGCAGCAGAATGAGGACAAGCCAAGATTGGCCAGCCCACAGGAGAGCAAGAAATAATAAATCATTGTTGGGAGCCACTACGCTTTGGGATAGCATTTACTGCACAGCAATGGATAACTGATAACACCAATTTCTCTGATCAGAAATTCCAGACATCCAAGAAGTCCTGAGACAGTTATGGGAACGTCTGGCTTTGGAAGAGTGTCCAGATTCTGACAGGAAGTGGGTCTAGTGATGCTCCTTCCAAAACGCAATCTGGAGATCTGATTACTCACAAATTCATTCATTGGGACCAATTTGCTGCCCATTCCAGTGCTGTAAGCTAAAGATCCAAAGATGGGCTCTCAGCCTCTACTCTCAAAGTGCTCCCCATCCCATGAAGGAGGCAGACAGAAAAGCATGAGGTGGTTTGGGCTGTGCTGACAGCAAAGGGGGATCATGATATTTAGGAAATACAATAAAAATCATGTAAGCTCACTATGTCCCAGGTACATTTCTAAGCACTTTACTTGTACTATCTCATCTAATTTTCAAACCAGCCCTAAGAGAGAAGTCTTGTTCTTTTCATTCCCATTCTACAGATGAGGAAACAGGCACAGAGTGATTAAGAAACTTGCCTTGGATTAAGTGGTGGGTCATCTCAGAGCAATGAGGGAATTTAGAGAAGGGAGTGATTATATCTGCCAAAAGGTTTTCTGAAGAGGGGCCATTTGTCTTGACCTTTGAAGGATGCATAGGAGTCTACCAGGCAGAGAAGCAGTGGGAACAAAGTGGGCAGGCCTGAGGCAAGATGAAGAAGCCAGAATCCACCCAACCTAGGGCTCTGGATTAGAAACCACAGGATTCTACCTTGTCCCCTGACACAGGAACCAGGCAAGGGAGCAAGCCATAGCCCGAAAGAAGCAGAGGGCTTGCAGGATCCAGGTGGATGGTGTGTGGGCTGAGACAGCATCTCAGCAAATGAACCCTGGTCTGAGGGAAGTGACAGTGAGGCTGTTCAGACATACTCCTTCCCCAGACACCCCAGGATCCTGGTCCTCTGTGAGGGGCAGCCCCTCGGCCAGAGACACACAGGGACAGAGGAGAGAAGGGCTTGGAGGCTGGGGCCCATGCCCAAGAGTAGTACAGAGGGATGCAGCTTCGGCAGACCCTTCTGTTAGGTATTCACTATTGACTTTCCACTTTGATATAGGGCATATATGGTTTTTCTTCCAAACTAGGACACCTGGAGAACAAATGGGGCACTATTAATAGTTGTCCCAGGAGGAGAGGTGTCAATCAGGATGTGCGGTCACACAGCATATGTGGCACCTACCACAAGCATTCCAATTATTAACTCATTTAATCCTCTTGACAAACTTCATTAAGACATTTGCTATCATCCCTCCCCTTTACCAGATGAAGAAACTGAAGGACAGAGAAGAGAAATTGACATACACTGGCACTTACTCTATGTTGGGCGTGAGCCAGGCTATTTCACAGAAATTGGTCTAACCTGTCCACAGATCTGTAAAGGACATTTGGGGACTCCATTCACAGATAAAGAAACAGGCTCTGAGACCCAACCCAAGTCCAAAGGATCCCCAGTCTCAGCCTCTCTCTGCTTGACTGGGTCTCCTTGGAACATACATACCAGTCTTAACCTCCTGCTTGCCTGCTTTTTTTTCTTTTTCACACCCCCCCCCCCCACCATGCCAAGGGGATTGTAGCCCTGAGAGAGGTGTGTCTCCAGCAGAAGAATGCATGTGTTCTTTTAGGTGGGACAGGAACAGTGGCGGTGGGGGGGGGGGCTGGATACTAGGCTGGGGCTGTGGCTGGGCTGGGGGGAGTGGACAGCTGGTGGAATGGCCACGATGGATCTTTAGGCTCAGGCACTCTGTCTTTCCCTTTCTTCTCCTCCTCTTTCTTCTTTCCTCCTCCCTCCTCCTTCCTCCTCCATCCTTACTCCTTCTTCCTTCCTCTTCCTCCCTCCTTCCTTCTTCTTTCTTCCTCCTCCTCCTCCTCCTCCTCTTTTTTTTGGTTTTTCTGAAGATTTTATTTATTTGTCAGAGAGAAAGAGTGGGCATGAGCAGGGGGAGGGAGAAGCAGGCTCCCTGCTGAGCAAGGAGCCTGATGTGGGACTCAATTCCAGGACCCTGGGATCATGACCTGAGCCAAAGGCAGATGCTTAACCAACTGAGCCACCCACTCAGTTGGTTAAGCATCTGCCACCCAGGTGCCCCTCTTTGTCTCCTTCTGTTTCTCTCTCTCTCTTTCTCTTTCAAAGAAGCAGGTGCACAAAGAATGCCTATGTGGACAGGGCAGACTTTTCTAAGGGATTCTACCACCTAGGGCTGGGTTCTGGCCTCCTATCTCTTCTGCCAGTCCTTGACTCACTGTGTGACTGTGCAGGGCCCTTCCTGATCTAGGCTGCACTCAGTTTCCCATCTGGAACTCCAGGAACCAAGCCTCCAGGCCCTCTTAGAACCTTGGATTCTGGCTGTGTAGTGGCTGGGGACTCTGGATTCAGGGTCACATGGCCTGGCTTTAAATCCAGGCTCTGCCTTTTCAGATGTGTGACGTTGGGGCAAGTTATTTAACCTGCCACTAGGTGGTCATCTGGAAAATGGAATGATGGCAAAGATGATGATGATGGTTCATTAGGCTGCTGTACAGTTAAATCAGTGAATATGTGAGAAGTGCTTAGAGCAGTGCTTGAAACAGAGGAGGGGCTGTGTTGTGTTTGTTCCTATTATCTTTTAGGGTGAACATAAGGAAAGAGACTCAAAGAGAAGGGTCCAGGATGAGCACAGGAGGGAGTATGTGGCTGTGAGCAGGCCCAACACAACAGGGCAATGAGAACAGACAGGACATTGTGCACTGGCAGGAGCCTGGCAGGCTGACGGAGCCATGCCCAGGCACCTGCTGGGAACAAGGGTGACCGTGGAGGGTGGGGAATGGGCAGGGTGCCCAGGAATCTGGTCCCACTTGCTGTGGCCAGAGCTAGAGGGATCACAGCCCCCAGCCAGCCAACTCCCCAACCTCAGCCACTAGGGCGCCACCCTGGAGATTTTTGCCTTATGATTGAACATTACTATAATTTATTTCACGCTTGTCTTAATTTAAAATTTATTTTTTAATTTAATTTCTTTTCAGGATCTGAGTTATGCTCACATGGTTCAAAAATCAAAAAGTTTAATAAACACTTTGGGGAGAGTCTGCCCCCGGCCCTGTCTCCCACCACCTGGCCCTTCCCCACAGGCCAGGCTATTATTCTATGTCAATAAATATGATGTATGCATTTGATATATTTCCCCCATTTTAAAGACAATACAAAGCATGCAATGCACACTGCCTTACGACATGCTTTGTCACTTGATATTTTTTATTTTTAAAAAAGATTTTACTTATTCATTTGGGAGTGAGAGAGAGAAGGAGCAAGCAGAAAGAGGTACAGAGGAAGGAGAAGCAGGCTCCCCACTGAGCAGGGAGCCCAATGTGGGGCTCAATCCCAGGACCTCAGGATCATGACCTGAGCCAAAAGCAGATGCTTAGCCAACTGAGCTACCCAGGTGCCCCTCACTTAATATTTTCTAAAGCAATTTTTCTACTTAGGTGAATCTCAATGAGAAAAGGCACCACTACTTCCTATAAACAGAAATACCCATGACAAGAAGCCCATGGAAATAGAGTAAGGCCAGTAAATCCCAGCAGCGTCCTTTTGTCAGTGGGGACGCTGAGTTCAAAGTCGGCCTTCTCTCTGTCCCAGTTGGACTAGCAAATGTTAGAAGCTGAGGCACCCAGCACCAAGCTAATACTTGTTCTGTGAGATCATTAAAAGAACTAAAAATATTTGGATGGAAAATTTTTTTCTCACCTTGGAATTCAGTGTATTTAATACAGCATTGTCTTTTTATATTTCTTCTCAATCAATCTAGCAGTTTGTCCCTTTTGAAATTTTTCAAAGAACCAGTTTTTGGTTTCATTGATTTTTTCCATTGTTTTTCCATTTTCTATTTCATTAATATCCTTTCTAACCTGTATTGTTTCTTTGCTTCTGCTTGATTTATATTGAGTTTGCTCTCCTTTTCCAGGTTATGCATAACAACCTGTATAGATCAGGTTTTTGATACACGATCTTTCTGCTTTTTGAATCTAGGCATTTACAACTATGAATTTTCTTCTAAGCACTGCTTTAACTGTACCCCATATGTTTAGGAATGTTGTGTCTTATTCTCATTCATTTGAAATAACTTTATTTTATTCAAAGTATTTTCTAATTTTCCCTGTGATTTCTTCTTCACCTACTGATGGGAAAGAAGCATGTTGTTCCATTTCCACATAATTAGGGAAATTAATATCTGCATATTTTAATTCCTACAAATTTCTTTGTTATTGATATCTGATTTCCATCCATTGTGATTGGAGAACATAGTTTGTATAATTTCTATCCTTTCAAATGTATTGAGGTTTGTAATATATCATATATCCTAGAGAATGTTGCACATGCACCTGAGAAGAACGTGCATATCCTACTGGCTTCGGTGAAGTATTCTGTAGATGTCTATAGGTCTATTTGGTGTGTGGAGATATTAAAACGTTTATTTCCTTTTGATTTTCTCCCTTGTCCCATTCATTATTGAAAATAGGATATTGTAATTTCCAGTTATTATTGTTGAATTGTCTATTTTTCTTATCAATTCTGTCACTTTTTCCTTTGTGTATTTTGGGGCTTTTTTATTAGGTGCATATATGTTTTTAATTGTTATACCTTCCTAATGGACTGACCTTTCTTATCCTTCTTTATCTCTAATAACACTTTTTTCTTTTAAAGTCTATTTTGTCTGCTATTTTGTCTGATGTCAGCATCCCAGTTTTCTTAAGGTTGCTGTTTATATGATTTATCTCTCCCTATCCTTTCACTTTCAAACTCTTTGTGCCTTTCAGTCTGAAGTGTTTTTCCTACAGATGTCATAGAAGTAGAACTCATTTTTAAAGTCCAATCTGACAGCCTCTGCCTTTTGATTGGATTGTCTAATACCATCACATTTAATGGTATTACCAATGTCATCGGACTTGTCTGCCACTTTCCTTTTTGTTTTCTATGTCTTTTCTGTTCCTTTATTCATTCTTTACTGCTTTCTTTGCATTTAGTGAATCTTTTCTGATGTAGTATTTAAATTACTTTAATCATTTTTTCACTATGTATTTTCAAATTATTTGCTTACTGGTTGCTCTTGGACTTAATATATACATCTTAACTTTTCAGAATCAGTTTTAGATTCATATTAGCTTACTTCCAGGGAGAAATAGAAATGTTACTTCTTCATAAATCTATTCCCTTTTCTCTACTTTTTGGTGATATTATTGCAATGTATACTATATTTATAACTGTTACAAACCCAACAACATAGTGTTATAATTGTTAACATACATAATTGTATGTCTTTTCAAGAAGTTAAGAGATGAAGAAAGAGCATGTATATTCATAGCTTTTATTATATTAACCTTCTTATTTAGCATTTATGGTTATTTTCTTTTGTTCCTATGGATTTGATTTATCATCTAGAGTCATTCCTTTAGCTTTGCTCCCATCCACCTTGTGTGCTGTTATTGGCAAATATGTTTCTGTACGTTATAGGCCCAACAATACAGATTGCTTTATATAATCACATTTAAAATCAGTTAATAGAACAAAAGAGAAGAAATATGAACTTATACTGCTTTTCATAATTTCATAATTATTTATACCAGTGCTTTTTTTTTTTTAAATGGGGATTGTGTGAGGTCATTTCCTTCCAGCCTGAAGAATATCCTTTATAATTTATTGTATGGCAGGTCTCCTAGCAGAAAATTCTCTGTTTTTGTTTACCTGTAATGCCTTTAATTCACCTTCATTTTTGAAAGACAGCCCTGCTGGATATAAGATTCTTGGTAGACAGATTTTTACTTTGAGCATTTTGAATATGCATTTCATTGCCTTCTGGCCTCCATTGTTTCTGATGAGAAGTCAGTTGTTTATCTTATTGGGCGCCCCTTCTACAAGGGTCATTTTTCTCTTGCTGGTTTCAAGATTTTTAATTTGTCTTTGGGTTTTAGCATTTTTATTATGATGTGTTTGTCAGCTCAGAATTCACTGAGCTTCTTGGATGTGTAAATGTGTAATTTAATGTTTTTCATTAAATATGGGCAGTTTTCAGGTATTTCTTTGAATATTCTGCATTGTGCTTGATGACGTTCCTCATTTATCTAAAGCTCTGTTCATTTTTGTCATTTTGCCCCCTCTGCTCCTCAAATTTCACAATCTCTATCAATTTATTTTCAAGTTCGCTGATTCTTTCTTATACCAGCTAAATATACCGTTGAGCCCTTTTAGTGACTATTTCATGTCAATTACTGTATTTCTCAACCCAAGAATTTCCACTGGATTCTTTTTCATATTTTCTATCTCTTTATTCTCAATATGATATGGCACTGTCATTATACCTTCCATTACTTTTTTAATCATAGTGCTATGAACATATTTATAATTGTTATTTTGAAGTCTTTGTTCAGTCCAACATCTGGTTACTTTCATAAGCAGTTTTTATTACCCCCACCGACACCCAGTATATTACCCATAATTTCCTGTGTGTGTGGGTTTTTTTTTTCCTGTATGTCTCATAATTTTTTGTTGAAAAATAGACATCTTAAAAAAAATTGTAGCAGGGGCACCTGGGTGGCTCAGTGGGTTGGGCCTCTGCCTTCAGCTCAGGTCATGATCTCAGGGTTCTGGGATCAAGACCCAAATCAGGCTCTCTGCTCGGCAGGGAGCCTGCTTCCCTCTCTCTGTTTGCCTGCTGCTCTGCCTACTTGTGATCTCTCTTTCTGTCAAATAAATAAATAAAATCTTAAAAAAATAATAATGTAAGAAGTCTGGATAGTAGTCTGCCTTTTAGGGGCTTGTTATTATTTCTTTGTTTGTTTATTTATTTATTTAGGTGAATTGCTTGATTATCCTATTGAAGTCTATTTCTTCCAACCCCTACAGTGTGTACCTCTGATGTTACTCCTCATGGGGCACAGCCTTGGGAATATCCAGAGATGTCCTGGGATGACTTGGTTTTACAGGATTCTCTTTGTCTCTTTCCTTGACCATACCCAGCTATTAAGCTCTATTAATTGCTAGCTGATTGCCTATTGTTTCAACAGTGTCCTGGGGCATACATTTCTTCACAGACACATCCAATTAAAATGAGGATTCCTTGAACAGATAGTGTCTCAGGTTAGTGTTGGATATTTTAAGCTTCTCTCTCTCTCTCTCTCTTTTTTTTTTTTTGGTTCTCTCCAGCAAAATAGATGGTTTAGTTTACACTATATTTCCAATGACTCTATCAATCTTTTCCCAATTGCCTTTCACCATGCCTCCACTGTTTTTGAATGTGCTCTTTCACTTGAACTTCTCCACACTGGGTTGCCAATGAAATCAGTTCCTTTGGACAGAGTTGTACCTCTCTTTTCTATGGCCTGCTTCTCCTCCAGAAAAAGCCTCTGATGTGTAGCCCTGGTGCTGGGAGTGGGACAGTGGTGAACTTCTCTCTGAATGACACCCCAAAGTTAGGATCCAAGTGCTCAGTATATGGGGGTGGGGTGAAGCAGCCCTGACTCTTGACAACCCTCTCTTGTTGTAGAACCCTTGCTCTATGAGATGGGACAAGGCTAACTTGGGCTCCAGTATCTTTGTGGATCTCTGCCTTGGTATAGCCTTTATACCATGAGCAGGGATTTAGTAGAAGGAAGAAGGAACCCCCACCTCTTGGCTGTGCTTGCCTGGAACTTAGACTCAGCAACAGGTAGCTGAGACAGAGTGAGAAATGCTGATGCTCTTCCCCTCTTGGGAAGACAGCCCTTGGCTAGGAGCTGGAGGTAAAGGAAACCCTGTTCTTGGCTGTATCAGTCTGTCTCACTGAGCTGGGAGTGGGAAGGGATGGAGTAGGTCTTGATTTAAATGCTACAAACTTGCCGCTCTTACTAAATTTTAGTACATTTTCCTGAATAGTATATTCATTTGCTCTATGCCCTTATTTCCACATATTTTGGTTGTTTAAAAAATTTTTTTTTTACTGATTACTTTGGAGAGTGGTCCATGGAGCTCCTCATGCTGTCATGCTGGAAATTGAACTCACAAAGATATTGTCTTATGATAGCTTCTAGAAGCTATGTTGTTTTGCCTTTCATATTTAGGTCTATAATTCATCTGAATTTGATTTTTGTGTGTGTGTGTATGATGTGAAATAGGTGTTAGATTTCCTCTCACCCTGTATTGAAGAAATTTTCTTTTTTCTCATTGCTCAGATGAGTCTCCTTTTTCATAATCTAAATGTCCAAATATGGCTATTTGTTTCTAAAATTTCTATGCTGTTCTACTTATTTATTTATCTATTTTTATGCCAAGCCTATACCATTTTTGTGTTAATTTACTGAGGCTTAGTGATACATTTTCACTTCTATCTTAGCTATTCTTAGCCTCTTGTGTATCAACACGAATTTTAGAATTCTCCTGTCAATTTCTACAAAAAACTCCATTAATAGTTTGGTTGGGATTGCACTGGTTGATTCATTTAGCAATGAAGAATGAACTCCTGAACATGGTTATTTACATTGAATTCACAGACTCTGACCAGCCCACCAAATCTTGCCCACAGCCTGTTTTTGTGTGACTCTTGAGTTAAGAATGATTTTTACATGTTTAAAGAGTTGTCAAAAAAGAATATGTGAAAGAGACCACATTTCTCAGTTTTGATTGCTACTATTGTGTTTAAGATTTAAAATCCATCTATGTTCATGAATATAATTGGCCTGTAACTTTCCTTTCTTATGATACCTTGTTGAATCCACGCTATTGGTATGTTGCCCTCACAAACTAATTAGAGAGTTTTCATTCTTTTTCTATTAACTGGAAAAAAATATGAAAAATTGACTCTATTTCTTACAAATTTGGTAGAATTTACCAGTGTATCCATTTTTCTGGATGGAAAACATTTAAGTACAGCTGATGTTTCTGTAATAGTTATAGGATTACTTACACTTCTATTTCTTCTTATCTCATTTTGATACTTTGTAGTATCCTAGGAATTTATCCATTTAGCCAAAATTTTCAAATTTATAGGTATAAAATTGTTCATAATATTATCTTATTTTTTAAATGCCTGCAGGATCTGTAGAGATGCCCCCCCTTTAATTACTAATTTATGTCTTCATTCTCTCATATCCTTGGTCAGTATTTTATTATCAACTTTTTCAAAAAGATAAACTTTTGGCATTATTGATTCTCTTGGTTATATGTTTCTTGTTATATTAGCTTCTTCTATTTTCATTATTATTTTCTTCCTACTTTCTATTTTTTGGGGGGTTTATTTTGTTGTTCTTTTTCTAACCTCTTGTGATGACTCACTGATTTCTTTTCAGCCTTTCTTCTTTTTGAATACTAAAAATTTTTAATTACTTTAAAGCATTGTATTAGTTTCAGTTTGAGCTGTGCAAGAAAAATAAACATTTTATATCTGCTTGTGCACTGTTCTATACTGCTTACCATATTGTTCAAATCTTATGTATCTTTAATGTTTTTTGTGTGTATTTTACTTTTATCAATCACTGAGAGAGGTGTTTTATAGTCTGTCTATATGATTATAGGCTTGTCTATTTCTCCTTATAGTTCTGAATATTTTTTCCTTTATATATTTTGAGGCCAGGTGTATCCAAATTTAGAATTGCTAAATAGTCTTAGTAAATTGAATTTTTTAATAGTGTGACATGCCCCACTTTATATCTCTACTAATTTTTTTTTACTGTTATATCTGCTTTGCCTGGTATTAGCATAGCTACACCTGCTGACTTTTAGTCTTATTGTTTGTCTGCATAGGTCCCATTCTTAACTATCAATCTCTTATTATCTTTTACTTCAAATGTATCTTTTGGAAACAGCATACAGTTATAGCATTTAAAAAATCCAATCTATCTTTTTCTTATAATTGAAAGTTTTTAGTCAATTTATATTTTATGCAATTTTTGCTACATTTAGGTTTACATTTAGCATCTTGCCAAATGGTTTTTATTTATATTCAACCTTTGCCATCTTCCTTATTCTCTGCTTTGATGACTACTTTTGTATTTATTTAAATGTTTCTTAAATCATTCCATTTTCTCTGTTAGTTTGGAAATTGTTCACTCTTTTACTATTCTTCCAGTTACTACCCTAGAGATTAAAATCTGCATCCTTCATTTATCAAAGCCTGATATTAATTGGTACTTCCCCCTTTGGACTTCAGCATATTTGGACTTTGACATATTTGAATTCGAATTATCTTCCCAATTTTTATGTTGTTGTTGTACTTTATTTTAATTCCCTATGTATTTTTAACACTCTAGACATTACTAATTACAGTAGCATTACTATTTTCAGTAAACTTCTTTTAGAGGTGTGCATATTTTTGTTTTGAAATATCTTTAAACTTACATAGTAGTTGCAGGAATATTTTAGAGATCTTCCCTGTACCTTTCTTCCAGCTACCCTCAATGATAATGTCTTATATAACCATAGTACAATGATCAAGACCAGACAATTAACATGATTCAGTGAACTGAACTGCAGACCCTATTCAGTTTTTACAGGCACTCACATGTGTGTGTGCTTACAGTTCTATGAAATTTTTTCATATCTGTAGATTCATGCAACCATTAAATAAACAGAATATAAAACATTTCATTGTCTTAAACTCTCATGCTTCCCTTTTGTAGTCATGCATTTCTCTCATCCCTTATACGTTGCAGCCACTGATCTGTTCATAATTATAACTTGGTCATTTTGAGAATGCCATATAAATGGAATCATATGGTATGTGACCTTCTGGGACTGGCATTTTCCCCCCTCAGTGTAGTGTTGAGATCTAGCCAAGTTGTATGTGTCAATTATTCATTTATTTTTATTGCTGAATAATATTCCATGATAAGAATATGTTAAAATTTGTTTAACTGCTCACCTATTGAGGAACATTATGGTTGTTTCTGTTTTTTTCCTATTACAAATAAGGGGTGCTATGAACATTTGTGCACAGGTTTTTGCATGGGTGTAAATTCTCATTTCTCTGAAATGAGACACCCAAGGGTGCGATTGCTGGTTCATTTTTGTTGTTGTTGTTGTTGTTTTTAGAGATTTTGTTTCTTTTAGAGCAAGAGAGAGAAAGCACAAGCAGATGGAGGGGCAGACAGAGGGAGAGGGGGAAGCAGATTCCCTGCTGAGCAGGGAGCCAGATGCAGGGCTTGATTCCAGAACTCTGGGATCATGACCTGTGCTGAAGGTAGATGCTTAAACGACTAAGCCATCCAGGTGTCCCATGATTGCTGTTTTATTGTAGTCTCTTAATTGAAATATTTTGGACATATAACACGATGAAAATATAAGGTATACATACATTGATTTGATACATTTATATGTGGTAACATAATTTTCATTATAATGAAAATTAGCACTGCTACCACAACACATAATTATCATTTTTTGAGATATAGTTGACATGTCATATCTCAGTGAAAATGTACTGCAGTTTAAAAAAAATTGCCAAACTGTTCTCCAGAGTAACTGTAACATTGTACATTCCCATGAGCAATGAATGGAGAGATCCTGCCTTAAGGTTTATTTTGTATGATTTTAATATAGTTACACTAACTTTTTATGGTTGCTGTATATATAGTATCTATTTTCTACCCTTTTGCTTTCAAGTTATTTGTCTTTGCATCTCAGGTTTATCTCTTGTCAGGAGTTCATAATTGAGTCTCTCTTTTACATCCAGTCTGACAATCTCTCTGTTTAGATTGGGATATTTAAACCATTCATATTTAATGTAGTAATTAATATGGTTCAGTTTACTTTCACCATTTTGCTATTTGTTTTCTGTGTCATTTTTTTGTTTGTTTGCTTTTCTGTTTTTCCTTGACTGCTTTCCTTTGTGTTAAGTAAATGTTTTTTAGGGTACCAGTTTTATTTTTCTATAGATATTTTTCCTAAATTTTTGAATTTTTGAAATTTATTTTCTCAATTCTTGCTCTAGGAATTTTAATATGTACCCTAATTTATAATAGTTACTTTAAATTAATACTAATTTACTCTAGTATCCTATAAAAATTTTGCTCCACTATAACTCTATTCCATTTCACCTTTAGGCTGATATTTTCATGATATTTATTTACATATGTCATAAACTCAACAATACAGCATTATCATTTTTGCTTTGTGAAATATTATATATTTTTTAAATGTTAAAAGAAATGAGGAATATTTACTAATAGAATCTTTTATATTAAATCATATACTTATCATCTTTGGTGTTTTTTGTTTCTTTCTATGGATTGGATTTACTCCCTGGAGTAATTTCCTCTCAGCCTGGAAAGCTTCTTTTAGGATTTCTTTAAAGGTACACAAGTCAGCTATGAATTCCTTTCAGTGTTTGCTTATCTGAGAATGCCTTAATTTTGCCTTAATTTTTGAAGGATAGTTTTGCTGGGTATAGTAATTTGGTTGAAAGCATTTTCCTTTCATCACTTGGAATATGGATGACACTGCCTTATGGTTTCCATTGTTCCTGAGGAGAAGTAAGCCATTACTTTTCCTGCTGCTCCTTTCTATGTGAGCCTTTTTTTTTTTTTTTTTCTGGCTGTTTTCAAGGTTTTGCCTTCTCTTAGTTTTCAGTTTTACTGTCAAGTGTCTATATATGGATCTCTTTTCTATTTCCATTTCAGAATTTGTTGAGCTCCTTAGTGTGGTTTAATATTTTTCATCAAATTTGGGAAGTTGGGTCATTATTTATTCAAAACCAATTTCTTGCCTCCTTGGTTCTCTGCTCCTTTCAGCACTCCCATTATATATATGTTGGTGTGCTTGATGTCTCATGGGTCTCTGAGACTCTCTTCATTTCTCTTCAATCTTGTTTAATCTTGGTTTTTCAGACTGGATAATTTCTGCTGACATATCTTCAAGTTCATGAATTCTTTCTTCTGTCATCACAATCTGTTGTTGAATCCTTCCCAGGATTCCTTTCATTTCAGTTGTGTTTTTCAGCTCCACAATTTCACTTTCATCTTTTTCTATAATTTATGTCTCCTAATCAAAACTCATCTCATTGGTTCACTGTTGTCATACTTTCTTTCAGTTGATTAAATATTATTTTTTTAGTTATTTGGACATTTTCATACTAGTTCTTTGAAGTATTTTCCTCCAAGTCAAATATCCAGGGACACTCAACAACAGTTTCTGCTGAGTGCTCTCTTTCTTAGTTATGGTTAATACTTTACTGTTTCTTCTCACATCTCATAATTTGTTGAAAATCGGACATTTCCAATGTAGTAGCTTTGGGTTCCAATATGTTATTTTCACCCTGGAAGTTATTGATATTCTGTGTTCAGTAGCTTTTGTTTATTTAGTAACTTGCTTGGCTAAAACTAAAATCTGTCAACCTCACAGTATGGCTGCTGCTATTTTTTTTCCATTTTTAAATTCTTGTTTTTAGTTTTCAGTCTAACTTCCTATAGGTCATTTCTGTGTTTGGATAGCTTAAAAGCAATCCAGTAGTTCTACAGAGGTTGTATTTAAACACTTTGAACCAATAAGGCTTCTATCTTCTCCTGATATATGCATGTGTATGTGTGTGTGTGTGTGTGTGTGTGTGTGTCTGTGTGTCTGTGTGTCTGTGTGTGTATGTAGGAGACAGTCCCTTCAAAGTTCAAGATGTTTTCAAGTCTGCCTTTGCCTTCAGTTTCTTCTGGGAATCTCCATGTCTCTTATATACAACTGCGCAACTCAGGGTTGGTCAAGAGCATATGAATAGCTTGGGCTTTCTCTAATCTTCACACATGTAGGTCCTCAAAGCCTGACCTACCCTGGAAGAAGCCTTGTACCAACTGAGTTGGGGAGACTGGGAACCACTGAAGCACAAAGGCCACAGCCTCCCACTGTTATTTTCTGAATCTCAGCAGTTTTCCAAGCATAAAAGCTTCTAAGATTTGGGGCATTGAATGAAAGTGTAAAAGGCAGGGAACCAGATCCCCTTAAAGACCAATGTGATTCTGTTCTTCTAGCAGAAAGAATTCTATGTTATTTGGCTAGAAACTCCTGCACTCTGTTCCTTTGGGCCACAAATGCCAATTTTGTACCCTTGGGACTGAAGCCATAGCAGTGGAAACTGAGGCCCAGCATGGAGAATGGGATTTATGAATGGAAGGCACAGAACAAGGATGCTGGCTTTTGCACTTACAGGCCAGTAACCAGCTCAGTATCAACTTATTTGATCCTTGAAGTTCTAGTTCATGAGAAGGGATGATGCATTTTCTAGCCTGGCATTCCACTACAGTGTGGATGATACCCACAGACCCTCTAGTGCTCTAGCCATAGATCACTCTCTTTGATCTCCATATATGTTGGGCTTGTCCAGTGTCAGGGCTTTCACACCTACTATTCTTGGCTTGGGATGCTCTTGCCCAGTTCTCCACACTCTCCTTCAAGGTCACCTGCCCAGACACTTCACTCAGTGGAAAGGGTATATCCCTCATTCTCCATCTCTATCTGTCACTTCCCTTTTATCCCACCTTAGTTATTTGAATTATTTAAGTATTTGTTTCTGGTTTGCTTCTCCCTTCCTAAAAAGAAAGTCTCCAAGCTCAAGGACTGGTATGTCCTTTACACCTGTCCTCAGTACTGGGGTTGGTGGCCAGACAACAGACATACTAGTGGATGTGCAGTGGAAGGTGGCACAGAGGAAGGAATGAGTGAATGCCCATGATCTCTGGAGACCTTCACATGGAAATACTTGTGCAGGGTCAGGCCCCATGTGGCATGAGGACAAGTTGGCCAAGAGCTGAGGAGCTGTGTATTGTGTGTGTATAAACACAGACTTTTTTTTTTCATTATCCAGCAGTGTTTTTTGGGGGAGACTTTCAGGTGCTGGGAGTGGACAAAACTGATGAAATGTGCTGCTATTCTGGATATACAGGATAATTATATATCATCACTTAGTATCTGATCTGATAACAGCTGTTAGAACTAGAGCAGCGAGGAGGAGAAAGTGCTGGAAGGACCTGCTGCAATTTAAAGTAATGGAATATCATTCCATTACATGTATATATATATATGTAATGGAATATCATTCAGCCACAAGAAAGTAGGAAATTCTACCATTTGCAACATGGATGGCCCTTGAGGGCATGGTGCTAAGTGACAGACATCAGACAGAGAAAGCCACATCTGTATAATCTCACTTATATGTGGAATCTAAACAAAACCAATCTTGTAAACAGAGTAGCATGGTGGTTACCAGGGGCTGGGAGGTGAGGGAATTGGGGAGATGTGGTTTAAGGGTACAAACTTTCAACCAGTAGATGAATGCATCCTGGAGATATAATGCACAGCACGGTGATTATAGTCAACGGTGCTGTATTATAGACTTCAGAGCTGCTAAAAGGCTAGATCCTAATTGTTCTCAGCATGAAGAAGAAATTGGAATTATGTGACTTGGTGGAGCTGTCAGCTAATGCTACTCTTGTAATTATATTGTAATATATAATACAGATTATATATATTCTGTATTGTACATCCTATTCATTCAAACATGTAAAATATACTATGTTATATGTGTTATGTTGTATAATATAATATACATTATATATAATATTATATGATACCATATATATGTATAAAATACAATTTAATAAATTTTATGATGATAATATATGGACAATGATTCTCTACAACTCTGTATGGTATTATGCATTCTCTTATATATATTTCCATGAAGTTCTGACCCATAGGCAGGTTTGGGGCCAGCTTCTGTGGGGACATGGTGCCTTTGGGGACTCCTCCAGACCAAGATGCTACATGGCCCTGACCCCAGTACCACAGCTGTCACTTTCACAGTGACTGCATGCATCAGAGATGCAGCTTCTCTCCTGCACAGAGTGGGTGAAGGTACCACCCTGGAGGGCTGTCAGAAGGATTACCTGAAATGGAATGGAGGGAATGATAAGTGCCTGCTGTAAGCTATTTAATTTCCACAGACAGCAAGCTGAGGTTCAGCTAACAGCCTGCATTGTAGGAACCACCATTCCACTGCACTTAAAAAAAATAGATGTATATTTTGTGTCCTGAGCCTCCTGACCCTGAGCCTCTCACCCAGAGTCAGCCGTCATCAAACATCAAACTCTGTTGTTCGTGTTTGATCCCAGAGTCTTTATTTGTATGCCTGTTGGCAGGGGGCAAGCTGAGGGGTTGTCAGAACAATGTCAAGGAACTCCCAGACTTCACAAATACCACAAAACTGTCATCGTGTCTAAAAAGACGGACAATAATCCCTTAATAATTTCTAACTTCGAACATATTCAGTTGTTCTTGTTCATTTGAGAGTGTTTACCTTTTCCCCAATGGATTTAATCAAACCAGGATCCATATTTTGTTTATAAGTCTCTTAAGGGACTTTTTAATCTATAACCCATCTTCCCTTTTTATTTGCATGCCTTTTATTTCTTGAACAAACCTGATCACTTGTCCTGTAGACCAGTACATGCTTTGGAATGAATGAATGAATGTCTGAATGAATAAATGAATGAGTGAGTTAGTGAATGAATGACAACTCATATACATTTGGTCTTTTCTCAGGAGAAGTGGAAAAGTACAGAGTTCAACCTTAGAGCCTTGGAGGGTGTGTCTACTCCGTGTTGCTTAAATTTACCATTGCTTGCTTTTTGGAAACCTTTATTTTCCAAAACCCCTCTAAACAACTGACCTCTGGCGGAAATGTGGATGGGGCAGGACCTTGCGGGAGCACCTGCCACGCCCCATCCTGAGCCCCATCCGAGAGGCTGGGCATTATTTATGGAGATGTCCCAGTGACGGGGGAACTTCTGGCCAGGAACCGCCGGTGGTGTCACATCCTTAACCTGGCTGACATCGGAATGCCCTGGGGGGAGCATTTCTCCAGGAAAGGATGGTGGGTCAGGAGCCCCCATGGCGTCATTTCAAAGCAATAATAAAGATATCAGAAGGGCAATCTGTCAGGCGCAGACATTGGTGGTGAGTGCGGAGGCTGGGCAGATGGTGCAAAGGAGAAGGACGGGGCTGGGAACCAGATGTTATGTTTCCTGAAAATAGACATGTCAGGTCTCTGGGGTTGTCAGGTGCCCCCTTATTACCCCATCAGGCTAAACAGAGCCATGGAGCAGTGACATCTCACTCAGCCTTGGCACCTGGAAGAGGACCCTGGTCCAGGCTGCAACCCAGGCCTGGGGTCTGAAGAGCCTGGAAAGGTAGGGCTTCCTTAGGGGAAACTGAGGCTCAGAGACTGCTGCAGAAGGCCGGACAGAATATGGCAGCAGCTCAAGGGCAGAGACTAACTGGGGTCCAGGGAAGATTCCTTGTGTCCACTTGTTCAAGGCTCTCCTGAGCTGCTCTAGGGCTGTGCGGCCCCTCCCCATTTCTACCACATTGTGGAGCCCTTCCTTGTCTTTGCAGTGACCTTTATTTAAGCACATCTGCTTAGTGTCCCTTAAGCAAGTGGAAACTTGATAGACTCTCTTACAAACCCAAACAAACAAGCCCAGCATCACATACTGTAAATGAAAGAAGTGGTGCAAATAAACTCTGTGACCTCTACGTGAGGCTGGCAAGCGCAAACCAGCAGGTCTGTCTCAGGCGGCCGAGCTTGCACTCTGCTTTCTGGGTTAACAAAGGTGGAAGGCAAAGATGAGCAGGTGCCAGACCTTCCCACATGGCACCAACGTTGGGAGGGTGGACAGGGGGAGAGAAAAGATCATGGAAACTGGCTCGGCATGTGGCACCAACACTGCCTAATGCAATGCCTATGTCCTATCCCATGTCATCTTCCGATGGGAAACTCTAAGATCAACCAGGAGACCCAGGCCCATAGGGGACAGGGCGGGGGCGGGGGGACTCACTCAAGGTCACATGCAGCAGGATGTGGCTTCTAAATCTTCCTTTCTAGGAAGGTCACTCTGCAACCTGCTCGACTCTAGTGAGCACACGCACCTGTCACTGTGTGGCTGTGACCCTGGGAGAGCTGCTTGCCCTTTCTGAGCCTCGGGTTTCTCTTCTTTATAATGGGAATAATATGTCTTCCTTTTCCGGGTTGGTTGTGAGATGTTGGTAAGAGGAGACCATTCATTCAGTGGATGCTCACTGAACATTGTATATCTGGCACATAATAGGTGCTCAGTACATGGGATCTCCTTCATTTCCAAAAAGTGACTCTCTGGCATAAAAAGTACCAGGTATTAATACCTACTCCATACCAGCACCTGCCTGGGAGCATCTAACCACACTTCGTGAGATAGGTATGAATATAACCATTTAACTGACGAGGACACTGAGACGTGAAGTCCCTTGCTCAAACATCAGGAGCTGCTCTGGACAGAGTATAAGCCAGAGGCTCTGGCTGATGCAGGGCTGTGCTGGGGCTCAGGCCCGGGGAGACAGAGGCCCACAGAGACAAGACCTGCTGGGGGTCTAGATTTGAACAGCCAAGCTGCCTGCTGGCAATGTCAGATTCAGGTTGTTGAATTTCTAGCCTGGGAGAGAGCAAAGCCTGTCTCTGAGCCTCTTGGGGGAGTAGATGTGTAATTATTTTGGGCAGATTGAATGTTTCTGACAAAAAGAAGGAGGGAGGAGGGAACAATTAGCCCCACTTTGCAGGCTGCTGGTATTTCTCTCGCAACAAGCATTGCAGCCCGAGACGCTGTAATTAGGCCTTGATAATAACAGGCTCCGTATCTCCCGCACCCTGTCAGGGAGAAGAATCCATCTTATCGGTAATTGTAGGGTTGGCGGTTTCTGAATGTCTCTTTCCGCTAGCCTGGGCCTTTCCTGGGGGGAGCTGGCAGGGCTTTCTGAGTGAACACTGCCTAGGCTGGGGTGTAGGGCGGGTAGGGGGACCAAGTCCGGAGAAGCCTCTCTCAGAGCCTGGGGGGAGGCCCAAAGCCGCTGCCTGGATCATGGTCCCAGCCTCTCACCCTGTTTTCTCTGCTTCCCTCCTTCCTGAAGTCCATTTTCCACAGGTGGCTGGAAGATGTGCTGCTAAACTGGAAGCCATACTGTATCGTTCCTCTGCTTCACACCCTCCATGGCTCCCATCTTCCTGAGAGGCAGAGACACAGCCCTCTCATGGTCTGTAGGCCTGTGTCTTTGGGGCTGTCCCTCTCTACCTTCTTCTGCCTTCCTCTCATTCCCTCTGCTCTAGGCCCTCTGGCCTGTTCCCTGAGCACACCTGCACATTCCCGCTTCTGGGCCTTTGCACTGACTGTTTCTTCCGCTTGGACTGCTTTCCCTCACATGCTCACTCCCTCACCTCCTTCAGGTCCCTTCTCGGGAACAGCCTCCTTCCAGCACTTCCTATTCACCTGTCCCACTTTATTTTTCTTTACTGTATTGTCTTCTAACTCACTATATATATTATTCAACATTCTGTTTTCCCCACAAGGCTGTCAGCTTCATGAGGCCAGAGGTATTTGTCTGGCTGGTTCATTGTACTTGAATGGCTGAAATAGTGTCTGTCATGCAGTAGGTGTTCCTTTAATGACACACAGCTGGCTCGACTTCCAGCCTGTGTGTTCTCTGCTTCATGTGACATTGGGGTCATCACCAGGACTCCATCCAGGGGCCCTCTCTCAGGCTTCCATGAATCTCCCATGGGCCCCACCCTCCACTCAAGACCTGTGGGAGACACCTGACCTCCATCAGCTCAGTCATCCTCTGTCCTTCCGTTGGTTGCTGTGAACTCCTCCAGACCTAGGGCCCAAGGCTGAGCATCCTCTAGGTCCTACAAACTGGCCATGGCTAACAGCCTGATTTTGGATGATTCACTGCATGGCTGAGCCTCAGTTTTTATATCCATCAATAGGGATAGTAAGAGCACCTGTTTTCCTCAAAAATGAGATCTAAGTCCTCTAGTGGATACCTGGCTGCTAAGTGCTCCAAAAAGTAGAAAGTGTGAGTATTCCTATTTATGTAATAGTATTGCAGTGTTACTTTTGCTGTAATAGTAATTACTATTATTAGTGGTTGTTGTTGTTATGTTATATGTAAAATATTTCTTCTAGGAATTTAAACTCATTTTTAAAAAAAGGGGGCAGGTAGCTACAATGTCACAGAAAAGAAACCCCTGGTCCACAAGAGCAGAGCAAAAGTGTGTGTATGTCTTTTGCTGATGATGTTCAAAGGTGTCTCAAGATCAAATCAAATCCCTTCCCTATCTTTACTGAACTCTGAACATGAAATGTGCTGCAAGTAGTGGGCAAACCCTGCTGATCACTTGGTTTTTCCTTTTCAATAGAAGGATAACTGGGTAAACAAAACCAGAAGCTGAAAAAAATAATGCCCAATAGATTAAAACACAGATACTTGTTCAATGCAAGCACAATCACAAATTTTCACATTAAACATTTCTCAGTTACTTTACTATAAAAGACAGCAAACCTCCATATTTCACATACTCTTAAAACAAGTTTTAAAACCCTCTAATTAAGGGGACACCTGGGTGGCACAGTCATTTAGGCATCCGACTCTTGGTTTCTGCTGAGGTCTGATCTCAGGATCATGAGTTTGAGCCCCCCACCCAGCACCATGTGGAGCACTGCATCGGGCTTCATGCTCAGTGGGTAGTTAGTTTGAGATTCTCTCTCTCTCTCCCCCTCTGCCACTCCTGCTCATGCTCTGTCTCTCTCTCTCTAAAATAAAGAAATAGATAAATAAATAAATCTTTTTAAAAAACCCTCTAATAAGTGTTTAATGAAAATAAAGTTTTGAAGAGTAGCATGACCTCAAAATCAATACTACTAAATCGTTAGTGATGGCTTTTGCACTAACAATATTTGGATGGTAGGTGGAGAAAATATCAAACAAGAGTATGGATGTTTTAAAATGGTATTTTCTTCAACTTTTGTCTTTTTACTGACTCTTGTGCAAATTATAAGATGTATTCATGATGGTTGTAAAGACTCTTAGCTGAAATCATACTTCAAATGCTAAATGGATTCTGGCAACATTTGACATCAGCAAAATCACCAATTGACACATACAGGAACTGTTAGGTTTTCAGGTTTTTAACTGCCTAGAGTCTCTCAGCTGACAAATCCAGCCTTGTAAACCTGTTCTTGGTCTGCATTAGTGTGTTATAAATGATTTTTAATTAGATGGAGGACATCCTATTGTAGGTACCATGATGGGAGTTGTCAATAACAAAAAAAGAACACACTTAAGAAAAGCTAGAATTATAAGGATTCTCTAAACAGACCCAAAGGTGGTTTGAAGTTTTTCCATGTGATTTAAAAAAACGTTTGATGCAAAGCAGTTGTTGTATTTGTAATGATCCTGGCAGTTCACTGGAAATTTTTCTCATGTTTTCAATTGGAGTAAAATGGCAAAAGAACACTTAGATCTTGCAATCTTGTTCTAATTAGTGCATTTACAAAATCAAATGCTCAGTAAAAAGCATTTTTGAAAAATCAGCATTTAAGACCAGGGATTTGGCTTCCTGATTTTCCCTGGGGGTTGATGGGCAAAATTCGATGATGCAAGAAATTTCTGTGACATCATCAGAGCCCATCAACATTTTGGCCGAGGGAACTTGGGATGTGGGAAATATGAATTTAAAATTTATTTTAAAATGTATTAAATACATTTATTTATTTATTTCTTAGAAATACATGTATTTCTTAGAAAGACAATGATACTATTCTCTAGCTGTCAGCTCATGATTTCACAAAGTCCTGTCCATCCTTCTAGCCAAATGTCCTTGCTAATGGCTATCAATGTCTATGAATCAGTTTGTCTTCCCTAATATTTCAGAAAGGTTCTAAATCCTTTAGGCCTTCAATATGCTAGAGAAATATATATCCCAACTCTTTGCATTTTAAGGAAATCCAAGTAAGCTACTGTCTTCTAGAATGATTTAGAATGATCCAGAGAAGTTTGAACTAAGCACGGTGAACTTAAACCAGTGCAATATCCATGATCATAAACCTTCACACCATGGTACTTACACCTCACCCAGCAGGAGAGTCACGCAATGCAGCCCTTATGCTTCCGAGGCAGCAAGTGTGGAGTGGGTCCCGGGAATCTGCCACCGTGCCCTGCATTCTGGTGGTTCCAGCGCAGGAGGCCCATGGACCATACTTTGAGAAACAGTTACTTGCAGCTCCTGCCTGTTTTTTCTTCAGTGCTAGGTGCACCAGTGACAGGATGATTTATTACTTTGTGGGTCAATAGAATGAGATGCACACAGACATTTGTGGAATGTCATTGATGGCATTTTCATGGAGGCCGATCATGAAATGAAAATATGCATGCTAGTGTGGTAATGCTAGCACTGGATTTTGATGAAAATTCAGGCATCCCTGTCTTGATTATTGGAATTTTATAACCCATCCTGGCCTCTGATAAGGCAAGTCCTTGACCCTCTTCTTCAGTCATGTCCTGGCTCTTCATGAGTTCTGTGTAATTTTTTGTGAATTATTTATGTTTTTAAAAAATGGCTATATAATTCACATTCAATAAAATTTTAAAGTATACAATGTCGGGGTTTTAAGTATATTCACAGGCTTCTGAAACCACCACCACAATCTACTCCCAGAATGTTGCCATCCTCCAAATAAATCCTGTACCTTTTAGCAGCAACTTCCCATTTTCTGTTCCCTCAGTCCTACTTTCAGTCTCTATGTTTACCTATTCTGGAAATTCCATAGAAATGGAATCGTGCCATATGTGACCTCTGTATTAGGCTTCTTTAATGTAGTGTAATGTTTTCAAGGTTCATCTGTGTTGTGGGGTGCGTTAGTGCTCCATTCCTTTTCATGGCCAAATAGTGTTCTATTATATGGCTACATCATATTCTGTTTATCCATTCATCTGTTGATGGAAAACCATTTCCACCTGTTGGCTCCACAAATGGTACCATTACTCACATTCACATACAACCTTTTCTGTGAACATGTATTTCTAATCCTCTTGCATATATAACTAGGAGTAGAATTGATGGATGATATAATGATTTATGTTTACTTTTTGAGGACACTCTATGGAGTTTCCCACAGCAGGGGCACTGGTTTATATCCCTACTAGCAAAATTGGTCCACATCCTTGCCCATGCTTCTTGTTGTCCCAGTGAAATAAAATCTTATTGTGGTTTTGATTTACTTTACCTTATGACTAATGATGTTGAGCATTTTTTCATGGGCCATTTTAACATCTTCTTTGGAGAAATGTCTAGTCCAATTCTTTGAACATTTTTCATTGGGTTACTTGTCTTTTTAAGAGTCCTTTATTTAGGGGCGCCTGGGTGGCTCAGTGGGTTAAGCCTCTGCCTTTGGCTCAGATCATGATCTCAGGGTCCTTGGATCAAGCCCCACATTGGGTTCTCTGCTCAGCAGGAGCTTGCTTTCCCCTCTCTTTTTCTGCCTTCCTCTCTGCCTACTTGTGGTCTCTGTCTATCAAATAAATAAACACATAAAATTTTTTTAAAAAAAGAGTCCTTTATTTATTCTGAATATTAGACCCTTACCAGATATATGATTTGCAAAGGTATCCTTTGAAGCACAAATGTGTTTATTTTGATGAAGTCCAATTTATTTTTTTCTTTGGTTGTTTATGTTTTACATGTCATTAAGGAACTATTGCCTAATCTAAAGTAATGAAGATTTACACCTATATTTTCTTCTAAGGGTCTTAAGTTTCAAGTCTCATACTGAGGTCTCGGATTCATTTTGAGTTAATTTTTGTATATAGTATGAGGTAGGGCTCTGAATTCATTTATTTGTTGAGGTTATCCAGTTGCCTCATACCATTTGTTGAAAAGACTATTATTACTCCACTGAATTGTCTCAACATCCTTGTCAAAATCAACTGGTCATACCTATGTGTAGAAGAATGAAACTCGATCATTCTCTTACACCATACACAAAGATAAACTCGAAATGGATAAAATACCTCAATGTGAGGCAGGAATCCATCAGAATCCTAAAGGAGAACACAGACAGTAACCTCTTCAACATCGGCCACAGCAACTTCTTTTAAGATATGTCTCCAAAGGCAAAGGAAACAAAAGTGAAAATGAATTTTTGGGACTTCATCAAGATCAAAAGCTTCTGCACATAAAGGAAACAGTCAACAAAACAAAGAGGCAACCCATGGAATGGGAGAAGATATTCACAAATGGGCAGTACAGACAAAGGGCTGATATCCAAGATCTATAAAGAACTCAAACTCAACACACACAAAACAGATAATCATGTCAAAAAATGGGCAGAAGACATGAGCAGACACTTCTCCATGAAGACATACAAATGGCTAACAGACTCATGAAAAAAATGTTTATCATCACTAGCTATCAGAGAGATTCAAATCAAAACCACACTGAGATACCAGGTAGAATGGCCAAAATTAACAAGACAGTAAACAACGTGTGTTGGAGAGGATGTGGAGAAAGGGGAGCCCTCTTACATTGTTGGTGGGAATGCAAGTTGGTGCAGCAACTTTAGAAAACAGTGCGGAGATTCCTTAAGAAATTAAAAGAGCTTCCCTATGACCCTGCAATTGCACTACTGGGTACTTACCCCAAAGATACAGATGTAGTGAAAAGAAGGGCCGTCTGTACCCCAATGTTCATAGCAGCAATGGCCACAGTCGCCAAACTGTGGAAAGAACCAAGATGCCCTTCAGCGGATGAATGGACAAGGAAGATGTGGTCCATATATACTATGGAGTATTATGCCTCCATCAGAAAGAATAAATACCCAACTTTTGTACCAACATGGACAGGACCAGAAGAGATTATGCTGAGTGAAATAAGTCCAGTAGAGAGAGTCAATTATCATATGGTTTCACTTATATGTGGAGCATAAGGAATAATTTGGAGGACATGAAGAGATGGAGAGAAGGGAGTTGGGGGAAATTGGAGGGGGAGATGAACCATGTGAGACTGTGGACTCTGAGAAACAATCTTAGGGTTTTGGAGAGGCGGGGGGTGGGAGGTTGGGTGAGGCTGGTGGTGGGTATTATGGAGGGCATGTATTGCAGGGAGCACTGGGTGTGGTGCATAAACAATAAATTCTGGAACACTGAAAAGAAATTAAAAATTTTAAAAAATTAAAAAATTAAATTAAAATTAAATTTAAAAAATTAAATAAAAATTTTAAAAACAGAAAAAAATCAACTGGTCATAGGTAAATGGGTTTATTTCTGGACTCTTAATTGATTTGTATGTCTATCCTTATGTCAACATTACACTATCTTGATTATGGTGCCTTAGTAATAAGTCTTGAGATTGAGAAATGTGAGTCCTCCACCTTTTTTTTTTTTTTTTTTTAAGAATATTTTGGCTCGGGCGCCTGGGTGGCTCAGTGGTTAAGCCGCTGCCTTCGGCTCAGGTCATGATCTCAGGGTCCTGGGATCGAGTCCCGCATCGGGCTCTCTGCTCGGCAGGGAGCCTGCTTCCTCCTCTCTCTCTCTGCCTGCCCCTCTACCTACTTGTGATTTCTCTCTGTCAAATAAATAAATAAAATCTTTAAAAAAAAAAAAAAAGAATATTTTGGCTCGGGGAGGAGTCAAGATGGCAGAGAAGTAGCAGGCTGAGGCTACATCAGGTAGCAGGAGATCAGCTAGATAGCTTATCTAAACATTGCAAACACCTACAAATCCAATGGGAGATCGAAGAGAAGAAGAGCAGCAATTCTAGAAGCAGAAAATCAACCACTTTCTAAAAGGTAGGACTGGCAGAGAAGTGAATCCAAAGTGATGGGAAGATAGACCGTGGGGGGAGGGGCCGGCTCCCGGCAAGCGGCAGAGCAACAGAGCACAAAATTGGGACTTTTAATTAAAAGTCTGTTCCGCTGAGGGACATCGCTGCAGAGGCTAAACCGGGGTGAAGCCCTTGCGGGGTCAGCGTGGCCCCAGGTCCCGCAAGGTCACAGAAGGATCAGGGGTGTCTGAGTGTCGCAAAGTTTGCAGGTATTAGAACGGGGAAGCTGGCTACAGAGACATAGCTGAGGAGTGAGCTCTCAGCTCGGGGTTACCTTGAACCGGTGGCAGCCTGGGTGAGCTCGGAGCATGGCCGGAGGCCAGGGAGATGGGAGTTATTGGGCATTATTCTCTGAGGGCACACTGAAGAGTGTGGACCTGAGCTCTCGGCTCCTCCGGACCGGCGACTGGGATGCCACCATTTTTATTCCCGTCCTCTGGAACTCTACGGAAAGCGTTCAGGGCACAAAAGTTCCTGAAATCGAACCTGAGGGGATTACTCAGCCTGGCCCCTGGTAAGGGCGGTGCAATTCCGCCTGGGGCAAAGACACTTGAGAATCACTACAACAGGCCCCTCCCCCAGAAGATCAACAAGAAATCCAGCCAGGACCAAGTTCACCTACCAAGGACTGCAGGTTCAAGGAGAGCAGCGGAATTTCAGAGGAGGAGAAAGCAAAGCACTGAACTCATGGCTTTCTCCCCATGATTCATTAGTCTAGCAGTTAATTTAAATTTTGTTTGTTTTGTTTTGTTTTTTTTTTTTAATTTTTTCTCTTTTTCTTCTTCTGCTAAATTTTTTAACCTTTACCCTTTTCTTTTTTTAACGTTTTTAAACTAGTTTATCATATATATATAAAATATTTTTTCTTTATTCGTTTTCTTTTTGTAATTATTTTTTTTCTGAACCTCTTTTTATCCCCTTTCTTCCCCCTCCCCATGATTTGGGGTCTCTTCTGATTTGGTTAAAGTGTATTTTCCTGGGGTCTTTGCCAACATTTTAGTATTTTACTTTCTCCTTCATACACTCTTTTTTTTTAGTTAATTTATTTATTTTCAGAAAAAACAGTATTCATTATTTTTTCACCACACCCAGTGCTCCATGCAATCCGTGCCCTCTATAATACCCACCACCTGGTACCCCAACCTCCCACCCTGCCCCCCACCACTTCAAACCCCTCAGATTGTTTTTCAGAGTCCATAGTCTCTCATAATTCACCTCCCCTTCCAATTTACCCCAACTCCCTTCTCCTCTCTAACATCCCTTGTCCTCCATGATATTTGTTATGCTCCACAAATAAGTGAAACCATATGATAATTGACTCTCTCTGCTTGACTTATTTCACTCAGCATAATCTCTTCCAGTCCCGTCCATGTTGCTACAAAAGTTGGGTATTCATCCTTTCTGATGGAGGCATAATACTCCATAGTGTATATGGACCACATCTTCCTTATCCATTCATCCGTTGAAGGGCATCTTGGTTCTTTCCACAGTTTGGCAACCGTGGCCATTGCTGCTATAAACATTGGGGTACAGATGGCCCTTCTTTTCACGACATCTGTATCTTTGGGGTAAATACCCAGGAGTGCAATTGCAGGGTCATAGGGAAGCTCTATTTTTAATTTCTTGAGGAATCTCCACAGTGTTCTTCAAAAAGGCTGCACCAACTTGCATTCCCACCAAGAGTGTAAGAGGGTTCCCCTTTCTCTACATCCCCTCCAATACATGTTGTTTCCTGTTTTGTTAATTTTGGCCATTCTAACTGGTGTAAGGTGATATCTTAATGTGGTTTTAATTTGAATCTCCCTGAGGGCTAGTGATGATGAACATTTTTTCATGTGTCTCCTAGCCATACTCTTATCTGTACAAAATGACAAGGTGGAAAAATTCACCACAAAAAAAAGAACAAGAGGCAGTACCGAAGGCTAGGGACCTAATCAATACAGACATTGGTTATATTTCAGATCTAGAGTTCAGAATGACGATTCTCAAGGTTCTAGCCAGGTTTGAAACAGGCATGGAAGATATTAGAGAAACCCTCTAGGGAGATATAAAAGCCCTTTCTGGAGAAATAAAAGAACTAAAATCTAACCAAGTTGAATAAAAAAAGCTATTAATGAGGTGAAATCAAAAATGGAGGCTCTCACTGCTAGGATAAATGAGGCAGAAGAAAGAATTAGTGATATAGAAGACCAAATGACAGAGAATAAAGAAGCTGAGCAAAAGAGGGACAAACAGCTACTGGACCATGAGGGGAGAATTCAAGAGATAAGTGACACCATAAGACAAAACAACATTAGAATAATTGGGATTCCAGAAGAAAAAGAAAGAGAGAGAGGAGAAGAAGGTATATTGGAGAGAATTATTGGAGAGAATTTCCCTAATATGGCAAAGAGAACAAGCATCAAAATCCAGAAGGTGCAGAGAACCTTCCTCAAAATCAACAAGAATAGGTTCACACCTCGTCACCTAAGAGTAAAATTTACAAGTCTTCGTGTAAATAGAAAATCTTGAAAACAGCCTGGGAAAAGAAGTCTGTAACATACAATGGTAAACATATTAGATTGGCAGCGGACTTATCCACAGAGACCTGGCAGGCCAGAAAGAACTGGCATGATATATTCAGAGCACTAAACAAGAAAAACATGCAGCCAAGAATACTACATCCAGCTAGGCTATCATTGAAAATAGAAGGAGAGATAAAAAGCTTCCAGGACAAACAAAAACTGAAAGAATTTGCAAACACCAAACCAGCTCTACAGGAAATATTGAAAGGGGTCCTCTAAGCAAAGAGAGAGCCTACAAGTGGTAGATCAGAAAGGGACAGAGACCATATACAGTAACAGTCACCTTACAGGCAATACAATGGCCCTAAATTCATATCTCTCAATAGTTACCCTGAATGTTAATAGGCTAAATGCCCCTGTCAAAAAACACAGGGTATCAGAATGGATAAAAAAACAAAACCCATCTATATGTTGCCTCCAAGAAACTCATTTTAAGCCCGAAGACACCTCCAGATTTAAAGTGAGAGCGTGGAAAACAATATACCATGCTAATGGACATCAGAAGAAAGCAGGGCTGGCAATCCTTATATCAGATCAATTAGATTTTAAGCCAAAGACTAGAATAAGAGATGAGGAAGGACCCAATATCATACTCAAAGGGTCTGTCCAACAAGAAGATCTAACAATTTTAAATATCTATGCTCCTAACATGGGATCAGCCAACTATATAAACCAATTAATAACAAAATCAAAGAAACACATCAACAGTAATACAATAATAGTAGGGGACTTTAACACTCCCCTCACTGAAATGGACAGGTCATCCAAAACAAAAGGTCAATAAGGAAATAAAGGCCTTAAATGACACACTGGACCAGATAGACATCACAGATATATTCAAAACATTTCATTGCAAAGCAACAGAATACACATTCTTCTCTAGTGCACATGGAACATTCTCCAGAATAGATAACATCCTGGGTCCTAAATCAGGCCTCAACCAGTATCAAAAGATTGGGATAATTCCCTGCATATTTTCAGACCACAATGCTCTGAAGCTAGAACTCAATCACAAGAGGAAATTTGGAAAGAACCCAAATACATGGAGACTAAACAGCATCCTTCTAAAGAATGAATGGGTCAACCAGGAAATTAAAGAAGAATTGAAAAAATATCATGGAAACAAATGATAATGAAAACACAAGGGTTCAAAATCTGTGGGACACAGCAAAGGCAGTCCTGAAAGGAAAATATATAGTGGTACAAGCCTTTCTCAAGGAACAAGAAAGGTCTCAGGTACACAACCTAACCCTACACCTAAAGGAGCTGGAGAAAGAACAAGAAAGAAACCCTAAACCCAGCAGGAGAGAAATCAAAAAGATCAGAGCAGAAATCAATGAAATAGAAACCAAAAAAACAATAGAACAAACCAATGAAACTAGGAGCTGGTTCTTTGAAAGAATTAATAAGATTGATAAACCCCTGGCCAGAATTATCAAAAAGAAAAGAGAAAGGACCCAAATAAATAAAATCATGAAAGAAAGAGGAGAGATCACAACTAATACCAAAGAAATACAAACAATTTTAAGAACATACTATGAGCAACTCTACGCCAACAAATTTGACAATCTGGAAGAAATGGATGTATTTCTAGAGACATTTAAACTACTACAACTGAACCAGGAAGAATTAGAAAACCTGAACAGACCCATAACCTGTAAGGAGATTGAAACAGTCATCAAAAATCTCCAAACAAACAAAAGCCCATGGCCAGATGGCTTCCCAGGGGAATTCTACCAAAAATTTAAAGAAGAACTAATTCCTATTCTCCTGAAACTGTTCCAAAAAAATATAAATGGAAGGAAAGCTTCTAAACTCATTTTATGAGGCCAGCATCACCTTGATCCCAAAACCAGACAAGGATCCCATCAAAAAAGAGAACTACAGACCAATATCCCTGATGAACATAGATGTGAAAATTCTCACCAAAATACTAGCCAATAGGAGTCAACAGTTCATTAAAAGGATTATTCACATGACCAAGTGGGATTTATTTCAGGGCTGCAAGGTTGGTTCAACATCCACAAATCAATCAATGTGATACAATACATTAATAAAAGAAAGAGCAAAAACCATATGATACTCTCAATAGATGCTAAAAAAGCATTTGACAAAGTGCAGCATCCCTTCCTGATCAAAACTCTTCAAAGTGTAGGCATAGAGGGCACATACCTCAATATTATCAAAGCCATCTATGAAAAACCCACCACAAGTATCATTCTCAATGGAGAAAAATTGAAAGCTTTTCCTCTAAGGTCAGGAACATGGCAGGGATGTCCATTATCACCACTGTTATGCAACATAGTACTAGAAGTCCTAGCCTCAGCAATCAGACAACAAAAGGAAATTAAAGGCATACAAATCGGCAAAGAAGAAGTCAAATTATCACTCTTCGCAGATGATATGATACTATATGTGGAAAGCCCAAAAGACTCCACTCCAAAACTGCTATAACTTATACAGGAATTCATTGAAGTGTCAGGATATAAAATCAATGCACAGAAATCAGTTGCATTTCTCTACACCAACAACAAGACAGAAGAAAGAGAAATTAAGGAGTCAATTCCATTTACAATTGCACCCAAAACTATAAGATACCTAGGAATATGCCTAACCAAAGAGGCTAAGAATCTATATTCAGAAAACTATAAAGTACTCATGAAAGAAATTAAGGAAGACACAAAGAAATGGAAAAATGTTCCATGCTCCTGGATTGGAAGAACAAATATTGTAAAAATATCTATGCTACCTAAAGCAATATACATATTTAATGCAATTCCTATCAAAATACCATCCATTTTATTAAAAAATGGAACAAATAACCCTAAAATTTATATGGAGCCAGAAAAGACCTCGAATAGCCAAAGGAATATTGAAAAAGAAAGCCAACTTTGGTGGCATCACAATTCCAGACTTCAAGCTCTATTAGAAAGCTGTCATCATCAAGACAGTATGGTATTGGCACAAAAACAAAGACATAGATCAATGGAGCAGAATAGAGATCTCAGAAATAGATCCTCAACTCTATAGTCAACTAATCTTTGACAAAGCAGGGAAGAATGTCCAATGGAAAAAAAAAAACAGTCTCTCCAACAAACAGTGTTGGGCAAATTGGACAGCCACATGCAGAATAATGAAACTGGGCCATTTCCTTACACCGCACACTAAAATAGACTCCAAATGGATGAAAGACCTCAATGTGAAAAGGGGATCCATTACGATCCTTGAGGAGAACACAGACAGCAATCTCTTCGACCTCAGAAGTAGCAACTTCTTCCTAGAAACATCGCCAAAGACAAGGGAAGCAAGAGCAGAAATGAACTATGGGGACTTCATTAAGATCAAAAGCTTTTGCACAGCAAAGGAGACAGTCAACAAAACCAAAAGACAACTGACGGAATGGGAGAAGACATTTGTAAACGACATATCAGAGGAAGGACCAGTACCCAAAATCTGTGAAGAACTTATCAAACTCAACACCCAAAGAACAAATAATCCAATCAAGTAACGGGCAGAGGACGTGAACAGACATTTCTGCAAAGAATACATCCGGATGGCCAACAGACACATGAAAAGGTGCTCCACATCCCTCGGCATCAGGGAAATACAATTCAAAACCACAATGAGATATCACCTCACACCAGTCAGAATGGCTAAAATTAACAAGTCAGGAAATGACAGTTGCGGGCGAGAATGTGGAGAAAGGGGAACCCTCCTACACTCTTGGTGGGAATGCAAGCTGGTGCAACCACTCTGGAAAACAGCTTGGAGGTTCCTCAAAATGTTGAAAATAGAACTACCCTACAATGCAGCAATTGCACTACTGGGTACTTACCCTAATGATACAAATGTAGTGATCCGAAGGGGCACGTGCACCCAAATATTGATAGCAGCAATGTCTACAATAGCCAAACTATGGAAAGAACCTAGATGTCCATCAACAGATGAGTGGATAAAGAAGATGTGGTGTATATACACAATGTAATACTATGCAGCCATCAAAAGTAATGAAATCTTGACATTTGCGATGACGTGGATGGAACTAGAGGGTATCATGCTTAGCAAAATAAGTCAATCGGAGAAAGACAACTATCACATGATCTTCCTGAGATGAGGAAGTGGAGATACAACATGGGGGGTTAAGGGAGTAGGAGAAGAATGAATGAAACAAGATGGGATTGGGAGGGAGACAAACCATAAGTGACTCTTAATCTCACAAAACAAATTGAGGGTTGCTGGGGGTAGGGGGTTTGGGGGGGTTATGGACATTGGGGAGGTTATGTGCTATGGTGAGTGCTGTGAAGTATGTAAACCTGGCGATTCACAGACCTGTGCCCCTGGGGATAAAAATACATTATATGTTTATAAAAAATTTTTAAAAATTTAAAGAAAAAAAATATTTTGGCTCTTCTTTGTCCTTTCCATTCCCATATAGATTTTAGGACCAACTTATCAATTTCTGTAAAAACAGCAGTTGAAATTTTGATTTGGATTGCACTAAATCTCTAATTCATTTGGGAGAGTATTGTCATCTTATCATTTTTAATTATTCTTATCTATGAACATGAGATCATTTTTCATTTATTTAGCTCTTCTTTCTTGGGCACCTGGGCGGCTCAGTGGATTAAGCCACTGCCTTCAGCTCAGGTCATGATCTCAGGGTCCTGGGATCGAATCCCACATCTGGCTTTCTGCTCAGCAGGGAGACTGCTTCCCCCTCTCTCTCTCTGCCTGCCTCTCTGCCTACTTGTGATATCTCTCTGTCAAATAAATAAATAAAAATCTGTAAAAAAACAGATCTTTCAACGATGTTTTGTAGTTTTCGATAATAAGCTTGCACTTCTTTTGTTAAATTTATTATTAAGTATTTTATTCTTTTGATGCCATTATAGACAGAATTTTTTTCTTTATTTAGTCTTTGGATTGTTTGTTGCTGGTGTACGGAAACAACCTATTTTTAAAAAATTTTAATTAACATATAACGTATTATTTGTATCAGGGTTACAGGGCTACAGGTCAGTGATTCATTAGTCTTACACAATTCACAGCACTCACCATAGCATATACCTTCCCCAGTGTCTATTACCCAGCCACCCCAGCCCTCTAACTCATATCCCCTCCAGCAACCCTCAGTATGTTTTCTGAGATTAAAAGTCTCTTATGGCTTGTCTCCCTCTCTGTTTTCATCTTATTTAATTTTTCCATCCCTTCCCCTATGACCCTCTGTCTTAATTGTATTTCTCTGATCAACTTATTTCCCTTAACATAATACCTTCTAGTTCCATCCATGTCAAATGGTAAAATTTTATTTTTGATGGATGCATAATATTCCAGTGTGTGTGTGTGTGTGTGTGTGTGTGTGTGTGTGTGTGTGTGTGTATACACATCACATCTTCCTTATCCTTATTCTTCTTTTGATGAGCATCTTTCCATATTTTTTTTATTATGGACATTGCTACTATAAACATTGGGTGCATGTGCCCCTTCAGATCACTGCATTTATATCTTTAGGGTAAATACCCAGTAGTGCAATGGAAATATATATATATATATATATATATATATATATATATATATATATATATATATATTTTCACATCTTCTTCTTCTTCTTCTTCTTCTTTTTTTTTTTTAAAGATACCACATCTTCTTTATCTATTCATCTGTTGATGGACATCTAGGTTCTTTCCATAGTTTGGCTATTGTGGACATTGCTGCTATAAACATGTGGGTGCATGTGCCCCTTCGGATCACTACATTTGTATCTTTAGGGGAAATACCCAGCAGTGCGATTGCCAGGTTGTAGGGATAGCTCTATTTTCAACTTTTTGAGGAACCTCCAAGCTGTTTTCCAGAGTGGTTGCACCAGCTTGCATTCCCACCAGGAGTGTAGGAGGGTTCCCCTTTCTCCGCATCCTCAACAGCATCTGTTGTTTGCTGGCTTGTTAATTTTAGCCATTCTGACTGGTGTGAGGTGGTATCTCATTGTGATTTTGATTTGTATTTCCTTGATATCAAGTGATGTGGAGCACTTTTTCATGTGTCTGTTGGCCACATGGATGTTTTCTTTGTAGAAATGTCTGTTCATGTTGTCTCCCCATTTCTTGATTGGATTATTTGTTCTTTGGGTGTTGAGTTTCATAAGTTCTTTATAGATTTTAGATACTAGCCCTTTATCTGATATGTCGTTTGCAAATATCTTCTCCCATTCTGTCAGTTGTCTTTTGATTTTGTTGTCTGCTTCCTTTGCTGTGCAAAAGCCTTTTGTCTTGATGAAGTCCCAGTAGTTCATTTTTGCCCTTGCTTCCCTTGCCTTTGGCGATGTGTCTAGGAAAAAGTTACTGCAGCTAAGGTCAAATATCTAGTTGCCTGTGTTCTCCCCAAGGATTCTGATGGGTTCCTGTCTCACACTGAGATCTTTCACCCATTTTGAGTCTATTTTTGTGTGTGGTGTAAGGAAATGGTCCAGTTTTATTTTTCTGCATGTGGTTGTCCAATTTTTCCAACACTGTTTGTTGAAGAGACTGTCTTTGTTCCATTGGACATTCTTTCCTGCTTTGTTGGAGCATCCATTTCTGGGCTCTCTGTTCTGTTCCATTGATCTGTGTTTTTGTGCCAGTACCATACTGTCTTGATGATGACAGCTTTGTAAGAGATCTTGAAGTCCAGAATTGTATTGCCACCATCTTTGGTTTTCTTTTTCAACATACCTCTGGCTATTCAGGGTCTTTTTTGGTTCCATTCAAATTTTAGCATTATTTTTTTCCATTTATTTGAAAAAAGTTGATGGTATTTTGAATGGGATTGAATTAAATGTGTAGATCACTCTAGGTAGGATAGACATTTTCATAGTATTTGTTCTTCCAATCCATGAGCATGAAATCTTTTCCCATTTCTTTGTGTCTTCCTCAATTTCTTTCATGAGTATTCTGTAGTTTTCTGATTAAAGATTCTTTGCCTCTTTGGTTAGATTTATTCCTAGGTATCCTATGGTTTTGGGGGCAGTTGTAAATTAGATTGACTCAATTTTTCTTTTCTCTGTCTTATTGTTGGTGTATAGAAATGCAACTGATTTCTGTGCATCGACTTCATGTCCTGACACTTCACTGAATTCCTGTATGAGTTCTAGCAGTTTTGGGGTGGAATCTTTTAGGTTTTCCACATAAAGTATATCATCAGCAAAGAATGAGAGTTTGACTTCTTTGCTGATTCAGATGCCTTTAATTTCTTTTTGTTGTCTGATTGCTGAGGCTAGGACTTCTAGTACTATGTTGAATAGCAGTGGTGATAGTGAAGAGCCCTGCCATGTTCCTGACCTTATGGGAAAAGCTCTCAGTTTTTCCCCATTGAGAATGATATTTGCTGTGGGTTTTTCATAGATGGCTTTTATGATATTGAGGTGTAGACCTTCTATCCCTACACCATGAAGAGTTTTGTTCAAGAAAGAATAATGTACTTTTTCAAACTCTTTTTATTCATCTATTGAGAGTATCGTATGGTTCTTGTCCTTTCTTTTATTAATGTATTATGTCACATTAATTGGTTTGCAGATGTTGAACCAAACTTGCAGCCCAGTAATAATTCCCACTTGGTCCTGGTGAATAATCCTTTGAATGTACTGTTGGATCTTGGTGAGGATTTTTGCATCTGTGTTCATCAGGGATATTGGTCTATAATTCTCCTTTTTTTGGTGGGGTTTTTGTCTGGTTTAGGATCAAGGTAGTTCTGGCCTCATAAATTGAGTTTGGAAGTTTTCCTTCCATTTCTAATTCTGGAACAGTTTCAGGAAAATAGGTATTAATTCTTTAAATGTTTGGTAGAATTCCTCTGTAAAACCATCTGGCCCTGGCCTCTTGTTTGTTAGGAGATTTTTGATGACTGCTTCAATTTCCTCACAGATTATGGTTCTATTCAGGTTTTCTATTTCTTCGTGGTTCAGTTTGGTAGTTTATGTTTCTCCAGGAAGGCATTCATTTCTTCCAGATTATCTAATTTGCTGGCATATAGTTGCTCATAATATGTTCTTATAATTGTATTTCTTTGGTGTTGGTTGTAATCTCTCCTTTTTCATTCATGATTTTATTAATTTGGGTCCTTTATCTTTCTTTTTGATAAGTCTGGCCAGGGGATTATCAATCTTATTAATTCTTTCAAGGAACCAGCTCTTAGTTTTGTTGATCTGTTTTTACTGTTCTTTTGGTTTCTATTTCATTGGCTTCTGCTCTGATCTTTATGATTTCTCTTCTCCTGCTTGGTTTAGGCTTTCTTTGCTGTTCTTTCTCCAGCTCCTTAGGTGTAGTGTTAGGTTGTGTATTTGAGACCTTTCTTTTTTTTTTTTTTGAGAAAGCCTTTTATTGCTATATACTTTCCTCTCAGGACTGCCTTTGTTGCATCCCAAAGATTTTGAATAGTTGTGTTTTCATTTTTGTTTGTTTCCACAAATTTTAAAAAATTCTTCTTTAATTTCCTGTTTGATCCATTCATTTTTTAGTAGGCTACTCTTTTGCCTCCAGGTTTTTGAGTTCTTCTCAAATTTCCTTTTGTGATGGAGTTCAAGTTCCCAGGCATTGTTGTCTTCAACATGCTAGGAATGATCCCAGTCTTTTGGTACTGGTTGAGACCTGATTTGTGACCCAGGATGTGATCTATTCTAAAGAATGTTCCATATGCAGTAGAGAAGAATGTGTATTCTGTTGCTTTGGGATGGAATGTTCTGAATATATCTGATGTCCATCTGGTCCAGTGTGCCATAAAGCCTTTATTTCCTTGTTGATCTTTTGCTTGGATAATCTGTCCATTTCAGTGAGGGGCGTGTTAAAGTCCCCTACTATTATTGTTTTATTGTCGATGTGTTTCTTTGATTTTGTTATTAATTGGCTTTATAATTGGCTGCTCCCATGTTAGGGGCATAGATACTTTTAATTTGTTAGATCTTCTTGTTGGATAAGGCCCTTTTAAGTATGACATATTGTCCTTCCTCATCTCTTATTATAGTCTTTGATTTAAAATCTAATTTGTCAGATATAAGGATTGCCACCCCGGTTTTCTTTTAATGTTCATTAGCTCGGTAAATGGCTTTCCACCCACTCACTTTAAATCTGGAGGTGTCTTTGAGTCTAGTCTCTTGTGGACAGCATTTCTATGGGTCTTGTTTTTGTTTGTTTTTCACCAGTCTGATACCCTGTGTCTTTTGTTTGGGGCACTTAGCCCATTTACATTCAGAGTAACTATTGAAAGATTTGAATTTCATGACATTTTATTGCCTGTAAGGTGACTGTTACTGTATGTTGTCTCTGTTCCTTTCTGTTTTATGTTACTTTCAAGCTCTCTTTTTGCTTAAAGGGCTTGCTTGGTGTTTGCAAATTCTTTAAGTTTTTGTTTGTCCTGGAAGATTTTTTTTTTTTTATCTCTCCTTCTATTTTCAGTGACAGCCTAGTTGGATATAATATTCTTGGCTGCATATTTTCTCATTTAACTGCCAGTCCTTTCTGGCCTGCCAGGTCTTTGTGGATAGGTCTGCTTCCAATCTAATGTTTCTACCATTGTAGGTTACAGACCTCTCATCCTGAGCTGTTTTAGGATTTTCTCTTTGTCTCAGAGACCTATAAGTTTTACTATTAGATGACAGAGTGTTGACCTATTTTTATTGATTTTGAGAGGAGTTCTCTGTGCCTCCTGGATTTTTATGCCTCTTTCCTCCCCCAAATTCGGAAAGTTCTCTGCTTTAATTTGCTCCAATATACCTTCTGTCCCTCTCTTCTTCTTCTTCTGGGATCCCAATTATTCTAATATTGTTTCACCTTTTTGTATCAGCTACCTCTCAGATTCTCCCCTCATAATCCCGTAGTTGTTTATCTCTCTTTTTCTCAGATTCTTTATTCTTCATCATTTGGTCTTCTATATCACTAATTCTCTCTTCTGCCTCATTTATCCTGGCAGTTAGGGCCTCCATTATTGATTAATAGCATTTTTTATTTCAACTTTGTTAGATTTTTGTTTTTTAATTTGTCCAGAAAGGGATTCTCTTGATCTTCTACGCTTTTTTCAAGCCCAGCTAGTATCTTTATAATCACCATTCTGAACTCTAGCTCTGATATCTTACTATTTGTATTGATTAGGTTCCTGGCAGTTGGTAGTGCCTCTTGTTTTTTGTTTTGTTTTGTTTTTGTTTTTTTTTTTAAGGAAAGCTTTTCATTTTGTCATTTTACCTGGAGAAGAATAGATGAATGAGAGAACAAAATGCTAAAAGGCTAACAATGACCCCAGAAAAATACACACTAAACAAATTCAAGAGACCTGAAATCAGGGGGAAACTAAAGGAAAAAAAAAAATCAGGCTGGTGAATAGAACAGAGCCACACTAGATTTTGGGTGTGTTTTGGTCTGTTAGAAGAAACTGCCTCCCAAAATTTTAAAGAAAGAAAAATATATATATACACAAAAATAAAGGTAAATATGATGAAGGGATGGAATATGACTGTAAAGATGAAAACTAAAAAGGATTTTAAAAAAGGTATTGATAAGATGTTGGTTGAAAAGAAAAGAAGAAAAGTTTAAAAAAAGAAATAAAGAAAATTAAAAAATTAACTTTGAAAGACTATAGAATCATGAGGGAAAAGTCATGAATTCTGTGTGCTATATTTCCCTAGCACTGGAGTTTTGCAATTCTCATTGATCTGTGAACTTGCTCTTGGCTGGATGTTTTTGCTGATCTTCTTGGGAAGGGGCCTACTGCTTATGATTCTCAAGTGTCTTTGCCCGAGGTGGAATTGCACCGCCTTTGCCAGGGGCCAAGCTAAGTAATCTGCTTGAGTTTGCTCTCAGAAGCTTTTGTTCTCTGAATCTTTTCATTCAACTTTCTTTGCAATATTTAAATTTTCTTATCCACAATCTTTCCATTTATTTAGGTCATCTTTAATATTTTTTTGTTCAATTTAAATTTTCTGTGTACAAGTTCTACACACCTGTTCTTAGATTTACTCCTAGGTAGTCTGTGTATCTTTTTTTCCTTGATATTACAAAGGTATCTTTAAAAAAATAATGCTTTGGGGGCATCTAGGTGGTTCAGTCAGTTAAACTTCTGCCTTCAATTATTTCCTGGCCTCTTGGCTAAGATCAAGTGTAGCATCTGTTCTTACTAGTTTAATACCTGATATGTCCTATCTCAAAGGACAATACAGTAAATGGATTTTTGGAGCAGGGAGACAGAATAGGAGCTCACTCCATCTATTTCATGCATCTACCTGGTTTTGTAGTACTTCCTGGAATGGTTCACTTCCTCAGGGGACAATACCAAGTTTCTAAAATCAGTTTGAGGGGTGCCTGGCTGCCCCAGTTGTTAAGCATCTGCCTTTGGCTCAGGTCCTGGGATCAAGCCTCGCATCAGGCTCCCTGTTCAGTGGGGAGCCTGCTTCTCCCTCTCCCACCCCCCCCTGCTTGTATTCCCTGTAACTCTTTTCATTGTAACTCTGTCTGTCAAATAAATAAATAAACTCTCTCTCTCTCTCAAAAAAAGTTTGCCTTCAGCTCATGTCATGATCCCAGGGTCCTTGCTCCTTGCTCAGTGGGTAGGTTGCTTCTCTCTCTCCTTGCTGCTGCCCCTACTTATGTGCACTCTTGGTCTCTGACAAATAAATAAATAAAATCTTTAAAAAAATAATGCTTTGAAGTTTTATTTTTTGGCACATAAACTACAATTGCCTTTCATATGTTTATCTTATAGTCAGTCACCTTGCTAAGCTTTTCCATTGTGCTTACTAATTTTTCTCTAAGCTCTTTGCATTCCTATTAGTCAAGGATTAATATTAGTCTAATTCTAGGCATTTGGGGCCTGAAAGGTGGGAAGGAGCCAAATCTGATATCAATTTAAGTAAAATGTTGTTTGTTTTCTGGTGGTATCACTCTGAACCTTAGACACAGTCAGCCATGCAATGATATGGTCTGTGCTATGAAACCTTCATCTCTATTGGTTCTCATATTGATCATGGGCTTAGATACAATTCAAAAGGTACAAAGGCTGTCTTCACCACGGTTGGAGATGGACCCCTACCCACAGGAAACTGAACAGGAAAGAGTGAAACATTAGTGGCCCTGGGTTTCTCCCAGTTAAAATTTCAGGGGGACAGTTAATGGTGTGAAACAGGAGTGTCATGACACCAAGCACTAGGGAATTCATTTTCAGTTAGCAATAAGTGGTAAAAGACTCCTCTTCATAGCTCTTCAAGACACCTAAAGGTGCAGAGATTTCAGGGGCCATTGACCACAACCATGGGTGATTCTGAATGAGGACATCATTATCCGCTCCTCAAGCTAAGCCCCAGAATGTCTGGATCTAGAATCAGGGCCTTTATGGAGGAAGCGGATGGGGCCACTGCCTTGCATAACTCCAGAACATTCTATCGTCTTTGCATTCCAGAATTAGCATTTGTTGGACACTTGCTCTCTGCCTAGCTCTGTTCTTACTTAATCCTCCCCACAACCCACCATGTTGTTCTTATCTCTCTTTGTGTGTTAAAGAAACGAAGGTATGAAGAGATGGAAGAACAGGGTCAAAGTCACCCAGTTCATAGGTGATAGAGAGATGCAGATTCCAGGATCTTTGCTCTCAAATGCTACATCATCTAGTCCTTTCCAGTCTGGAACAGAGAGCACGAACAGTACGTGCTCCAGTTAAAAGAAAAAGAGAAAATCTGCTCTGATTCCCTCAGCATTTCCAGGTTTTGGCTGCTTTTACTGATCAGTCCTTCCAATAAATCACTTTAAATTCTACTAATTATTTATTTATTTATTTACTATTTATTTATCATGGTTTTGCCTAGGCTCTCTCCAAGGGAATTCTATGACCTTCGTCAAGATGTTATTATATATGGAAGCTTAAGGTCAGGGATGGAATTCCTTTGTATCTTTGTAGCCCTACAGAGGGCTTAGTATCTGGTTGAGGCTGGGAGTATTTATTGGAAGGATGAATGGCTAATTCTCAGAGGGAGACTATGGAGATAAAGCCAGCTGACAGTTTTTTGAAAGATTACTCCATCTCAGGGATCACTAGCATTTAAAATGCAACAAACCACTTAATCCTCAAAACAACCCTATGATCCATTATGGGTACATTATGATTTATACTTTATAGATGAGGAGATTGAGGCCCAGAGGGGTTATGTCCATGCCTGAGGTTATCAGCCACAGGAAATGGGGGCTGAGGCAGAACTGAACTTACGCAGTCAAATCTAAAACCTGGCCTCATATTGTATGACTCTGTATTGCCTGAATCTTCCTCTTCATCTTCATGAGGGTCTTCCAGCCACTGCTTGATGTCCCCAGTGATGGGGGGCTTAGTACACTGCCGGCCCAGCCTCTCCTTTCCCACCCTGGTTTTGCCACTCCCAGCCACTCTGTCACACTGATCTGTGTGAAGTCCTTTGTGATAGAACTTCTCTGAGCCCTTCCCCATCCACCCCTCCTCATGGGGCTGCTTTCTCTGTCAGAAATGTCCAGCCACGTTGTCTGGCTGGAAAATACCCTTTCAAAATCTGGTGTATTCTCCTAAGTCTAAAATATCACTGATTGTAAGATGCACCTTTATTTTATGTTCACTTGAGAAAGAAAAAATCTGCCAGCTAAACTTTGACCTAATACTTTCTTATCACTTGGCATTTTTATTGTTATCAAAAGAAGCTAGTTAGACAGTTTATTCTTTATTACTCATGTGTCTAAAAAAAAAAAAAAAAACAGAAGAGAAATAAACCGAGTAACTTAGTCCTAGAACGTACTCACGTTCAGAGTCTGGCTGTTTTGAATAATTTCCGACTTGGTCATCGATGCCTGTGGTTTTCCATGTAATATTGTTGTCTGTGCCATCAATGCCATGGCAGTATTTCTGGAAAGAGTGCTCTGCTGTTATCCCTGAGGCTCTCTTCCAAACCTCTGATATCCATTCTGTGAGTTTTGAGCCCGGCGTTTTCTTGCTTGGTGTGCCGTGGTCAACCCTTTCACTTGTATCCCTCGCAGGGAGTGATAGCGTCATCTTTTTGTGTGGATCTTCTCTTTCAGGGACCCTCGAACATTCAGTGGTTAGGAATAGGGTTATTCCTACAAGGACAAACATATACTTTACAAATGTCATCTTTGTACTCTGTTCCCAAGTCTTTTTGCACACACAAGAACTTCTCACTTCACTGCCAAGTCATGGTGTGATCTTGTTGAAGACACTTTAAGTGGCAATTAAATGTAACACATGTCATTTCAACAACACACAGACCTCAACAGAGTGATGAGAAATGAACCCTCATTGACCAAGCTCTGCCTTTTCAGAGACATCATGATGGGAAGAACAAGTGTGTGAGCTCCTGAGCGCAGGATGTCTCCTCCTCTCTATAACCCCAGGGCCTGGCCCCAGGAGATTTTTTTTTTTTTTTTTTTTTTGCACAAACAACAGATGAATTGAACAAGACACAAGGCAGCTGGGGAGAATACCGGTGTAGAAGGATTCAGGAAAACATTAAAATACAGAGGTAGGAACTCCAATCACAGAAGGCTGAGCCAGGTAGTTTGAGGGGGCCAAGTGCCCACTTTGCCAGAGTCAGACGTGTGAAAGTATCACAGCTTCCTGGCACAGGGGACAGTTGGCCCTGGGTGATAGGATATCAGATGTAACAGGGTCCTAAGAGATCTTGTTCAATCCCCAACAGCTCATTTATGGAGGAGCTGAGATTCAAACCTGGGGGGTGACACCAACCGGGATGCTGCCCCGCCGCTCCACTCCCTTCTGCCAGGATGGGTTGCCTTGGGTAGCATGGAGCTCCCTGACACTTGAGATCTGACAGGTTATGAGATAGGAAATGAGATATGAGATATGAGATATCTCATATGAGATTTCCTATGAGATAGGAAACAGGTTATGAGATGACCAGCATTTGGGAGCTTTGCCAGATTACCTTAGTCCAATCTGAATGATTTATGGATGAGGAAACCGAGGCTCATGGATTTCCTTTAGGACTCCTGTCCTTCCTCCAGACACCTCTCTCAGGGCCCCAAGCCACTTGCCACTCTGTTAGTGGTGTGCCTGTTTTTCTGCCTTCATATGTCAGTTATTTGTGTCTGGTTTTGTCTCCCTGAACACAAAATAAGCTTAGTAGAGATGCCTTCTCCTTAGGGTGGCCCCATGATCTGGTGGAGGAAGTGTTGATTCTGAACCACACATATAACTGTGGGATATCAGGGAAGTTACTTAAACTGTGCCTCAGTTTCCCCATCTGTAAAATGGGGATGACGATGACAGGACCTACCCCTATCTGTGGTTGAGAGGTTTACATGAGATACGGAACACAGAACAGTAACAGACATGTGCTAAGCCCCCAGTAAACGTTACGTTTGAGCTGTCGTCATCATTATCCCCTCTAAGCCTTCTCCGCGGTGCTAAACAAATGCCTGTGAGTTAAAAGAATCTCCATCTGTCTAACATCTCTACGCCCCGTTCCCCCTCCTCTAGTAAACGCCCCATGGTCCTGCAGGGCTTCCCCTTAGCTCCCTGACCCTGGTCCAGGCCAATCTGTGCATCACTTCCCCAGCCACAGTGATTGGCTCCAGGGCTATCACATGACTCGGTCCTGGCCAATCAGAAATAGGAAGTGTCAACCCTAGGTCTTTGAGCTCTTTGGCCCCAGGAACGTAAAGCTGGAGAAGCGGAGTGTTGATTCCCCTCTGCTTCCCTCCCTTCACCCTAACAGGGGAGAGAAAAGAGCCAGCGCAGAAGCAGGTAGGTGGACTCCATAGAGGAAGAGAGAAATCCATGCTGGTGACACAGCTGAACCTTGCTTTAAGCTATGCCTGAAAGCAGATTTACTCTTTGCTTTTTTTTTTTTTTTAAATCAGGGAGAAAAAAATTCTGTGTGTGCTTGAGCCAGCTTGGGTTACGCATCTGAAAGGGTCTGAAACAATAGCTCCTCCCAGACAGTGTGACCTCCAAATTTACATATATTTCTAATCGCATTTTTAAAAAGAACTTATTCCACAAGTGCAGTCAGCGCTGAAATCATGATATTTGGCCTTTGACTGGCTTGGCCAAACACATGCCTCACTTCACACAGTCTTTTGAAAACCCATCAGGTTACTTACTGGCTTCCCTCCACGTCTTCCACATGGTCTGAGCCCACAACCAAGTTTCATGGCTCCAGCAGGTCCACCCCGCGGCTAAGCACGTCTGACTCAGTGTTTTCCCACCGCTTCGTACAGTGTCCCAGGGGAGAATTAGCGTCATCCCTCCCCTTGTATGTCTTTTTAGTTATAAGAAGCTCAGCTCAGTTCAGGCAATTTCCTTAGACCTACACATGTTGCCTTTCTTGTCCAGTGCCTTCTGGAAATCACCCCCTCCAAACTCTGGCTCTGTCTCTTCAGTTTCTCTATGTGTTTATAATCTCTTGCCCCCAGAGAAGCCCTACTCTCCTCATTCTGATTAGGAAGGCTTAAAAGTGCTAGTGATGTTGGTAGAGTTGTGATTTTCAAGGGTGCTCACTCCACTTTTCCTGAACCCTACCCCTGTCCCTACCTGTTCCATAGATAGTGACACTTTGAGAACTGAGTAATCACCACTGTTTCTCCCCCACCTCACTGACAGAAGGTCTGTTGGAGAGGGGACCCTAAAAGTATTTGTCAAGGTAACACACCCCAAGGTCTTGTCTTGTGGGCCTGTCTGATCCACATTCTGTGAGCCTTCTTCTGGGCTGAAACTTCATGCCTTGGAGCTCAGACTCAATGTCCCCTTTTTCAATAAATACATTGCGATGGTTCCTTTCCTCTCCCAAAGTCAAATTCATAGCTGACATTGCCTACTTGCAACCTGGGATTTAAACAAATCAATATGTTGTCCTAGTTACCATATCACAGAGGAGTAAAAGGAAAATAATTTGTAACAAATAATACATATCTCATTACATGAATGCTTGGATGGGAATGATGCCAGAAGAGAGGATAAAGTTGTCGAATGATTGTGCCTATTTACCATGAATATGTTTAGACTTAAGAGAAACAAGACAGGCTTTAATGTTAATACCCTGAAATAAGGGCTAAAACCTGAATTCACACACATGTGTAGAATGCACCATTTATGCACCTGCAGACTGACACAGGTGGGGGCTGCAGGTGCTGTTAGGAGAGGGTGGGCCACTCTTAACTCTGGGGAAAGTCTTGGAAAATAGAAAGCATATCCTTCCCTTGATCTACACAGTGGTTCCATCCCTGGCAAGTTCACCAGTACACAAACACCTTTCAAAAAATAATCAAACCACGTGTTCAAATGCAAAAATCCAGTGAGAGCCTAGACTCTGCTAGTCACAAAGAAGGATGCCAACAGTTCTTGCTGGGGGTGGGGGGACAGTTCTGCACACTGAGATGTCCAGTTTCTGGGGATCGTGCCTGGTAAACGAAAGCAGCTCCACTCGCAACTACTGAGATGAACATAAACAACTCATAAAAGTCCAAATACCCTTGGAGTGATAAAACCCCCTTTGAGAAACCCTAGTTTACAAAAGAGTTTGGCAGCTTCAGAGACTAGGGTTGACTCTAACCATGGGTAAATTGCTCCCGGAGGCTCAGTTTTCTCCTCTGTTAAGTGGGGGCTTTTGATATTAGGTAAGATGGCACAATGACACATGTCAAGTACTCAATGGATGGGAGCTCTTTCCTTCCATCCCCTGCAGTCCTTGGTCAGATCTCAAAGCCCCCACATTTCCTCTCACTCCAGGAACGAGGGTTCAGACAAGCCTCACCCTGTTTGCTTCCAGAAGCTTCTGTGCGTTGGTCTTGCATTGCATCTGAGCTCCCTTGCCTTTCTTTTTTCTTTCTTTTCTTTTTTTTTTCTTTTTTAAAGATTCCACTTATCTATTTGAAAGACAGAGATCACAAGTAGGCAGAGAGGCAGGCAGAGAGAGAGGGGGAAGCAGGCTTCCCGCGGAGCAGAGAGCCCAATGCGGGGCTCGATCACAGGGCTCTGGGATCATGACCTGAGCCAAAGGCAGAGGCTTTAACCCACTGAACCACCCAGGCGCCGGGCTCCCTTGCCTTTCTATAGTCTGTGCCATCTGGAAACCTGCAACCCTATTGGTCTGCAATTCCTTCACTCAAACACTGCTTAAGCATCTGCTGTGTGCACCAAAAGCCTTGTGAGGGTGTGAGAGGAGTTGCAGACTGGGGCTCATATCCAAGGCTTAGCACCAGCCCTGTGCTATCTAGAGGGCAGCAGGGCGGGCTTCCTGGAGGAGGAGGTACCTGACCAGGTCCCTGAGGATAGGGAAAGCTTGGACATGAGCTCTGAGGAGAAGAGCATCCTGGGTAGAAGAAGTGTTAGGGTCAATTTCTGAGGGGCTGGGACATGGAAGGTAATTAGAAAATTGTTCTGCTTATTACTAGCCTAAATTAGGCCCTGTCTGTTCCAGCCTGCACCACTGGACCCATGCTTCCCCAGTCTTCTGGTATTTAGCTGTGCCCCTCCAATCCATCCCTGACACCTTCTGCCAAGAGGACATCTTCCCCCAATTTACTTATAACCTTGTTTATCCCTGTTTATACCCTGTATGGCTGAAGTCTTTTGCCAGACTTTTAGATTCTTAGTGACTTGGACCACTGGTTGTTCCAGCCTCTACTTTGGGACTTCCTGCCCATACTCTCTGGTTTATTCATGTTTTCATTCAACACATGTTTATTAAACACCTGTTCTATGCCAGATCCTGCTCTAGAGGCCATGCAATTAGTAAAACCCAATCAAGAGATCTCATGGAACTGATATTTTGGTGGGGAGAGAGGCAAGAAAACCCAAAACCATGAACTGACAGTCGGAGTTAAGAACAGACAAGAAAAACACAGCAGGGTCAGGGTACAGAGAGTAAGGAAGGAGTCTTCTTAAATACCTATTTTTAAAATTGGAGTGTCAGTCAGATACCATTTTGTCTTTCCTGGCTTAAAAAAATCCAGATTTTGATCCTATGAATGTTTTGTGCCTAATTCTGAGGATGAATTTTGATTGGATTTGGCTGATTTTGGCAGTTCTACTCCCTGTTGCCAAGAACTGGTCACATGCCAGGGATGGGCATATGACTCGATTTTGGCCAGTCATATTGAAGGAAAAGACTTCCAGAGGCGTCTAGGAATGGTTTTTCTAGAAAGGGACATATGGAGAGAAAACCCCTTTTTGCCATATCTCCTCTTACTTTTTGCTTGAGCTGCTTTCATGAGGAGATGTGATGTTGGGAGCTGTGGCAGCTCTCTTGTGACCGTGAGGGGAGTTAGAGATGGCATGCCACGAGTGGCAGAGTGGGGGCGTTGTATCCTCGGTGACATCAGTAAACCACTGAACAAGCACAGGGTCCTCACTTTAGAACTTCTTGTTCAGTCAACACTGACATTTAAGATAAAACTTCCACACTGCTGTGTGCTGAGCTATGACTTTGCCCAGCCTCAGGCAGCTAGAGCCAGCTGAGTGGCTGGAGCTTCCAGACTTCCAGCTTCTGGCCTCAAGCAGTGCCTTCTATTCCCCACAGTAGCCAACCCATGCCATCCTCTCTCTGTATACCATGGAGGGCTGGGGTAGAGGTTGGGTACTCTTCACTGTTCCCCAGACTCCCCAGACCCTATCAAGCTTCATGCTTTTGTACTTGCTCTTCTCTCTGCCCAAATGCCCTATCTAGGAAACTCCTACTCATCCCTCAAATCCCAGTTAGAGATCAAATGTTGCATCTTCTGTGAAAATTCTCTAAGCCACCAAGCCTCTGCTCCACTATCTCTTGCATATTTCCTTCTGCTCTGCAACTCACACCTGTTGGCTAATGTTCTCTCCTGCCAGAGGCTGGAGAGTCCAGGAACCAGGTTTTCATTTATATGTGTGGTCCCCATTCCTAATGCAAAGACTGGAGGGCTCAGAGCAGGGGCTAATGATTTGCATTGGTTAGCTAAATGAGTTGGGCAAGGGAGTGAGTGAATGAGCAGAGGTGCAGGGCAGAGCACAGGGGTCCTGCTGGCCCAGTGGTTGTTGCAATGATTTGGAGGTGACTCTCCTCGAAGGTAGACCAGGGGGCCTGCTGCTCACAGGGCAGGTGGAGGCCTGCCTGCTCCTAGCCCTCCCGCTTCCCCTAATCTCTCCTTCTTTCCCTCCATCTCGGGCAGGCAGCCTCCCAAGGGCCAGTCCCACCCTCTTTCTCCCCCAGGCCTCTGCCAGCTGAGTTATCCTCTCTGCCATCTCCAGGACTCCTGGATCAGCGCCCCCCACCCCTGTTCCTTCAGGTGTGCTTGGGGGCTGGGGTGGGACTCTGGAGAGCGAGACAGGTGACAGTCCTAGCTGTTCTGGGGAAAATTAATTAGCCTGGCTTCGCAAATCACTTTGAAGATTTAAAAAAAAGCGAAAGCAAAAGAAAATACATGCACTAGTCCCTTATCAAGACGATTAGTACCTTCAGGCTTACCTCTCCCTTTTGCTAGGGCAGGGTATGTCCCCATTCCACTCCATACCTGTTTTTCTAGAAAATCCAACTTCTGAAACTCAGGCGATTTGGTGCATGGTGCAAGGAAAGGAGCATTTTGGCCCTTTCTGGGTAGGGCCCCCTCTGCTGAAAACCATTTCCCAGTTGCTGCTGGGATCTGGGGCTTCAAAATGTGGGTTCGGATCCCGAGCCTGGTGATCCTGGGCTGGGGCCTACCCTCTCTGAGCCTCTGTGTTTCAGCAAAATGAGGCCAGGTAATGCTTCTCTAGGGAACGAGCATACAACAGGTGCTCAGTAAACAGAGCTCCTGCCTGTCCTGGGACAGAGCAGACAGAGTCCACACAGCCCCCAGGTAGAGGCTGGGGCTGTTGTCTGGGCTTGGTTTCCCAGGTACCTCCCCAGGGACCACCCAGCCAGCCTGCCCGCTACGGGGCAGACTCCAGCTCGGAACCGCAGAAACAGCTGACAGCTGCCAGGATCCCAGCTTCCTCCCCACTGTCGGAAAGTCCTCCCAGGGCCATGCCGGGCCAGGGGTGGCCACATAGTGCACACTTGGCGCCACGCCCCCCCCAGCCTGGCGGCAGCTCTTTGAGATGACCTGGACTGTTCCCTCTGCTCTTTCCTGAAGAGGAAACTGAGGCTGAGAGAGGTCCATCTCTGGCGATTGGAAACTGGGCTGAGCTTCCTGGCTTCACACCCCAGCTGGGCTGGGGGAGGGGGTGGCTGACAGGCAGGCAGGTGAGGTTTGGCAGAAGGAAGGTCTGTGAGCTTTTGTGGGGCTTCAAAAGTTTGGCATGGTTCAGTTGGAGGTGGGCGGTGCTTCCTTCTTCAGGACCCCTCCCCCCCTCGGGTCCTGGCATACCTGCCAGGCAACAGGTGGGCCTCAGAACCAGCTCATTTATGGCTCCAGGTGAGTGATCATGGGGCCCCCCACTGAGGAGTTGGGGGAGGGGTCCTCAGGCTCCAGATGAAAGGCCAGAAGTGCCCCCCACCCTGCCACGTCTCTATGCCTCCCCACCTGGGGCCCCGGCTCCCAACCAGCTCTATCACCTGGAGCTCAGACACCAGAGGGCATCCTGGGAAACCAAAGTGCTTCTCCTTTATTCCACTCCCTATGTGGGCCCTTGCCCTCCCCAACTGTCCTTTTTGCCTTGCTGGGCTAGAAGGTGCCAGGCCCGCAGATAGAATGGAGGTGCTGGAAGGCTTGTTCTAGAGGGGGTACATCCCCTCTGAGCTTGTTTTCTCTTCTGTAAGATGGGGAGAAGAATGTTCTCCCTCACAGGGTTGCAGAGGGGAATAAATGAGCTAGAGAAATAGCTGAAGCAGGGGGCTCACAGGTGTTGGTTCACAGCAGCCAATGGGACCCCACCTTGTGCAAGCCACAGGGATTGGGGGTCAGTGAGGTTAGGGATGCCATTTCCCAAGGGCGACAGGAGCCTGCTGTTGGGGTCTACCTGCTGGCAGACTCCTAGCCAGTCTGCCTTCAAGGAACTTGCAAAGTATGATGGGAGATAAGACAGAGAGGACAAGGATGATAGAGGGGACCAGCATCTATTGAGCACCTACTGTGTGCCAGCCCCTGTTTAAATGCTCTCTGCTTGTTTTATCTCATCGCATGCCCTCCACCACGCCATCCCAGGCCAAAACACCAGGCTGGTGTTTTGTGGCTATTCTCAATTTTGGGAAGAGGACCAGAAGCCCAGAGAGGCTAGGACATGGCCTGAGGACACAACACACAGCGAGGAAGTGGCCGGCCAACAATGTGAACTCAGGCTAGCAGGTTGTAAAGCCACCACTTTTGACCATGGAATCGTGCTGCTTTTCCAAGAACGCTGAGTATCTTTATACTACAAACAAGTACAGGATCAGTGTCAGAAAAGAGAAGGAAAGAGGAATCTGGAAGATGCCCCCTTGGTCTTCTGCAGCTATAGCTGTCTTCGGCTCACATACCATCTGTGGCTCCCCAGTGCCTGCAGGACTGATGCAGAGCCCTGGTCCCCTAACCCTGTGTCCTCCTCACCATTCACCACTCATATTACCTGCTGGTCATTCCCTGGCCAGCCTCATCTTTCTGAACATCTTTCTCCCCCCACTACCCACCCTGCTCTCTGCCCTACCCTTTTCTCCTTTTCTACAAGTCTGGCTCCTGGCCTTCAGCTCCCATGCTGCCTTGGCTCCCTGGGCTGGCGAGAACAGTACCCCTGTCCTGCCCCAGGCTGGAGAGTTCCTGGGCCGGCCAACCAGACACACCATTGCTCCAGGAGTTTTTAAGAAGTGTGGGGCTTTAATACCATGACTGTCATCACATTTTCGTTCGTTTTTTTTTTTTTTTAAAACCCTGGAGTGTATAGTAGAGATGTATGTGCAGCAGAATGACTGGAAGACCGAAAAGCAGAGAGCAAACAAGGGCTCTTAGAATCCTGCAAACCGCCCTTCCCCCAGGAGATAGCTGTTATCTCTCCAGGAGATAGCTGTTATGAATGCCAGTGGGTCCTGCCAGCAGGCTTTTCTCTTTACCCACGATTTCAAAGCATTTATTTAAGCCAGAAGGAGCCACCTTTTGCCTTCATATTTCAGGCTCTGTTCTCCAGGGGGTCATAAGCCCTGCATGTAACCTAAATGCCTCTCATGGGGTTCACTGCAAGTCAGGTCCCCCTGAAGCCATGGAACCCTAAGAGGCTGCCATCCTGGGTTGCAGAGGTGGGTGAGAAAGACAGTCTTCACTGGAATCTGGTCCGGGTTCTGGGCACCCCATTAAACAAAGGCTAAGGGGTCGTTAAGTAACCCCAGCAACCCGAAAGTCCAGCTCCACGGGGCAGGTGCCTGTGTCTGTCTTCTGTCCTCTATCTCCATCTATCTCTGTCTCCTCTATTTCCACTCCTTTATCTCCATCACCTACACAGAGCCTGGCCCAGAGAAGGTGCGCATGCTTGTGGAATGACTGTGGGAGTAAGTGCCGGGTGCGGAGCTGGGCAGGTGGCACAGACCAGAGAGAAGAAGGTCTTGCACACCCTCCAAGGCTTGACATTCAGAGGCTGGACTGTCCCCTTGGGTCAGGGGGAGGGGAGAGCCCTGGGGCAAGGATAGGGTGGAGGGGCTTCCTGGCAGGGTCAGGAGGCCCCATCCAGCCACCCGCCCACCGCCCACCGCTGGGACGCAGGAAGTCGAGGCTGCCGCGTCTGAACCCTGAGGGCAGCCTTGCTTTGGAGCCATTTATCACCTGTAGCAATTCCAGGAATGCGGAGATAGAGGGGCCAAAGTTGGAGGGAGGTACCTTGGAGGAGGCAGGGTGAGGGGCCTGTCCCTCTTTTCTCCAGGACGCAGAGAACCCAGACCCTTGGCATCTGGGAAGGCATTGAGCGTCTCCTGAAGATCCACACTCCCAGAGCATTGGATAATGTTGGCTTTTAGGGAGTGCCCACTGCATGCCAAGTACTGTTGTGACCCTCACAACAGCAGGTGCTGTTATAGCCTGCTAGATCACACTGCTGGGGACAGGCAGAGCCGGGATTCACACACAGCAGTCTGGGGCTAGAGCTTGCACACTGATGTAGAGGGCTCCTGTGAGCACCCAAGCCAGGTGGGGCCCTGTGTTCTGCCCAGCGCCCTGGGCAGCTCCTGTCTATGCAGAGGAGAAACCAAAGTCCTGTGGCCACAGTGTCAACTGAGAAGTGCCTCTCTTGCCTTGCTCACTCTGCTCCAGCTGCAGACTCATGTTTGCCTCAGGGCCTTTGCACTCACTGATCCCACCCCCTGGGAGGCTTTTCCTGGATTTAGACACTTGGTTCACTCCCTGGCCTCCAGGTCCCTGCTCAGAAATCCTCTCCTCCAAGGAGCCCTCCCCGACCACCCCTGTATGACCTGTACCCTCTAGACAGGCTCTAGCTCGTACAGCAGCCACCAGTCATGTGTGACTCCTGGGTACTTGAAATGCGGCAAGTCAGAACTGAGACATACTCTGGGTGTCAAATAGACACTGGATTTCCAAGACCTAGTATTTAAAAAAAAAATGTAAAGCATCTCAATAATTTTTTGTATTGATTACATGTTGCCAAGATAATATTTTGGATCTATTGGATAAAACATAATTCTTAATATTAATTTTATCTTTTTCCTTTTTTCTTTTTTTAAAAAAAGATTTGATTTATTTATTTGACAGAGATCACAAGTAGGCAGAGAGGCAGGCAGAGAGAGAGGAAGGGAAGCAGGGCCCCCTGCTGAGCAGAGAGCCCGATGCGAGACTCCATCCCAGGACCCTGAGATCATGACCTGAGCCGAAGGCAGTGGCTTAACCCACTGAGCCACCCAGTGCCCCATCTTTTTCCTTTTTTCAAAGTGACAAGGAGAAAATTTAGAATTACATGGGTGGCCCTTTCAGCCCCATCTCTTTCTTCCCGGCACTTCCCCTCTCTGGCGCATTACAGGTTTGCTTATCTGTTTATCTGTCATCTGGGCCTCCCCAGCAGGACAGGGATCCCCGTTCCCACTGCTGTACCCAGCACACACAGTGGTAGCCCTCAAGGTAGCCAAGTAGGAGGAGCCAAGTGCGCCTTTGTGTCCGCCTTTGTGCTGGGCTTTGTTCCTGAGCATCGGAACTTGGAATGGGGGTGGGAGCGAGGGGAAGAGTTTTGGGGTCCACAGTGGTGGGGGCCAGAGCACTATAGAACAAGTGAGCTTTGGATTCGGGTCCAAACACCCTCCGGCCCACTTTGCCCCATACATTTTACTGCCTAACCTATGAGGATCTATCTCTGCCCAGAGGCTCTGAGGGGCTCCTGGAGGTTGTTCCATGGGCCCTAGCAGGTGGGAGAAGCCATGGAAGCTGCTGCTGTGTCTGACCCATACCAGAGCCAGACAGCGAAAGAACCGCGCCCTCGAAGGGGACTCCACCTTCACCGTGGCCCCATGGGAAGCGGTGGAAATGGAGGAGCTGGGGCTGGCTTGGGCAGGTGGTCTCAGTGCCTTTTGGGGAGGGGCGGGAGTCCGAGGGATCTGGGCTGCCCAGGTAGGCATGGGGTGGTCCTTGGTCATGGTTCTTGGTCCTTGGTGATAGGGATCTTGGAGAATTCCAAGGAAGTGAGGTAAAACAGCAGAGTTGGTCAGAGAGGGGTGTGGGATTCCAGAGGCAGAGGTAAGGGTGGGGGGTGGGAAGGCTTCCCAGAGGGAGTGGCATCTGGCATCCGGGTTGGGAGGGGAAGGCTAACTAGGGCCTAGAGGGTCTTGGGTTGGGCCAAGAGGCAGTGAGGCTGGAGCCATGGAGCCCCTGGTGGTAGTGAGCGCTGGGTGGGGTTGGGAGGTTAGAGGGAGAGGCTGACAGATCCCCACCCGCCCGGGGGCTCTGTGCTCAGGGTGGAGTGGTGGCTGTTGCTCAAGTCTGCTCTGAATGGGACCAGAGCATCTGGGGCATCCTTGCTGAAGGGAGGCTGAGAAGTCAGCAGCCGTGAGTTCATGTCTAGTACCCCATATGACAGGGCAGCCGCCGCTGGCACACCACCCTGCACAAGGCTGCCGCTCCTTCCGGGAAGCTGAGGACCCATCGATGTTCTCCTGGGACAAAGCTGCGTTTGCACCCCCGCCCCCATGATCACTGCCCCCTCCCCCAAGTCTGGGTTCAGGGACACAAATGCTCCTGCTCTGAGTGTCTTGGAGGGCCCTGCAGAGCCTGGTGGTGGTGAGGCTGGATGGGGAGGCTGCTCCTCTCCAGGCTGGACTACTTGAATTCTGTGTGGCTCTTCACAGACCCATCTCCAGCCTGCCCTGCAGAGCCAGAGGGTGCGTCTCCCCCGGACTTGTCTGTGACCTTGAGTGTGTGACAACCCTTCTCTCAGCCTCTGTCTCCTCTCTCCTCTCTCCAGCCTTTCCGCCTGTGTAAAGTGGGTATGGATCACAGAGCTCACCTTGCAGGGTGATGGTGAGGCCTGGCCCCAGGGGAGACTCTCTGGGCTCCCTTATTTCCTAGGGGCTGGCTTCTGAGGATGAGCTGGCAGGTGGGCAGGCCAGACAGGCAGGCAGGCTGGGCCCACGACAGGGGTGGTGGTGGGGTGGTTAGGGTTGGCTGGCTCTGGAATGATCACACCCCTGCTGTGTGGGGGGGCGCAGGGAGGTAGAAGGGGGGCAGCCTAGGAGCCAGGAGTGATTTAACACCTGCACATAATTACCAAATGATCCGCCTTCTGGGAATTATTTTTATCTTAATCTTTTATTTGGTTCCAAATAAAACGAGAGAGGGACTGGCAAAGCTGAGGGAAGGGGCAGCGGGGAGCTCTTGGGTTACCAGGAGGTTACTGCCCCTCACGGTCCCCCAGTCAGGGTGCCCAGCACTGAGGCTCCCCTGGCCACTGCAAGAGGATGTCCTCTGCTCTGGAGCCTGCAGCACCCCCTGGGGAAGGTGGGAACCTGGCCAAAGGCAAATGAGACCCCAAACGGTTGTTGGGAGAGTGTGTGTGCATGTGTGTGTGCGCGTGGGTCTGTGTCTTGGAGGAGGTATAGCATTTCTTGGAGTGCTGATAGTAAAATCATAATGCAGATTCCTGGGCCCTATTCCTCCCCAACAGACCAGATCCAAATCCCCAGGGGACAAAGTTCATGAGGCTTCATTTTTGGCAATCCTAATTTTTTAACTTCCTTAGAGAAGGGACCCAACAACTCATATTCATCCTGAATTTTAAAAATGAGTGCCTGATTCTAGCATTGTAGAACCTTTGGCAGTTTGGGAACTTTACAAGGGTCAGATTCTTTGGGCTGTGAAAATCTTTAGAAGTCTGGAATATTCGGATCTTGGGGGAAGGGAGAATGTTTAGAATTATTACAACTTCCAGGTGTTTTCATTTTTGAAGAACCATTCAAAGTCTAGGATGTTCAGATGCCTTAGAGCAAGGGTTTCGCAGATGTCAAATGCTTCTCTGCGTCTTCAACACTTCTGTCTTCCCTGCATCCATGCCTGTTATATATACTTTTCTTTTTTGTTCAGTCAGGTACCATTAATCTTTTTTTAAAAATTTGTTTTGGAGTAACTTTAGACCTTCGGAAAGAGTATGTAGAGTTCCTGCGGAGCCTTCACCCAGCTTCTCCTGATGTTGACAATTTTGAGCATGAGTGCAATTGTTAAAACCAGGAAATGAACATGGATAAAAATGCCACTTACCATTCTGAGGACCTTAAGTGAATCTTTGCTATTTTCACCATCACCACCCGCCCCCCTGCGCCGTGTCCCTTGTCTGGTCTGGAATCTAATTGAGAATCCCCTCTCGCCTTTAGTGGTCCTGTCTCCTTCCTCTCTAGCATTTTGGGAGTCTTCAGTCTTGTCTCATTTCTGGTTTGTTTCAGGCTTTGAAACCATGCTGAGCAGTTATTTTGCCAAATGCCCTCTAGTTTCAGTTTGTCTGGCATTTGTTTTTTCTCATGATTGGAAAGAGATTATACATTTGGGGTGAGAATGCCACATGAGTGCTCCTCGGGCCATCATATCAGGGGAACGCAGGTGTCTTCTTACTCTCCCCTGCTCCTGTCCTCTGTGTTTATATTTAAGCCGATGCCCTCCCCCTTTTTTTAGCGTACTACCTAATTTTATCCAACTGTAAGAAAAAATATCCCCCATGCTGAAAATAAATAAATTAATAAAAAAATATTCCCCATTTGTGATAGGTTTGACACTATAGGTATAAAAATGGAAAATAACCTAAAATCATCTCAGTGACCTCCAGGGCTTTGTGTACCATTTTTGACAAATGTTCCCTTTAGATTATGTAGGATCCTCGGAACCATGCAATGCTGATTTGGTTTATTGTTGTCTGCAAAGAATCATCAGAACCATCAGAACTCTTTGCCTGTTGATCCAGTCCATCGAGATTTTTGGCAGATAAGGTCTGAGTTCCATTCCTCCATCTCCGCTTTCCACCTTGGCTTCCTCAGCTCCCCCATTGCCTGGGAGGCTGTGGCTTGTTAAAATTTCAGATTTCTTAGGGTGCCTGGCTGGCTCTGTTGTTATGTGTCTGCCTTTGGCTCAGGTCATGGTCCCAGGGTCCTGGGATGGAGGCTTGAATGGGGCTCTCTGCTCAGCAGGAAGCCTGCTTCTCCCTTTCCCACTCCCCCTGCTTGTGTTCCCTCTCTATCAAATAAATAAACAAAGTCTTAAAAAAAAAAAAAAAGAAAAAGAAAAAAGAAAAGCTAGCCCTGTCCCATCAGCATCCTGCAGAGGTATTGATCACATGTTGGCTGATACGGGATCCTCCATATGGGGAAAGCACAGAAGTCTGGGAAGTTATGGGGTCAGGCTCTCAAAAGGGCACAGCATGGGAGCCCCCATGTCAGCCCACGCCCCTGCCACACCCCAGCCACGTCTCTTCTGCTCCCCGTCCTGCAGGAATTCCGCTGGCCCAAAGCTCTTCATGGTGCCCAGCAGGGAAGGGATCCTGGGAAGCACTAGTTCTAGACTTTGTGGTGTGCCCAGGCGAATCGCAGACAACCCAGCGCAGCCATGTTGTGTCCACTCCACATTCTAATGACACAGCTGGACCATATTACCTTCTGAATAAGACTGCGACAACGCCGCATTTGTCCTTACCTCAGTGCAACTGCCCTTCTGCCCCCTGAAGGCACACTGTGCCTGTTCCCCAAGGGGGAAGCAACATCCCCGGTCCCTTCCAGCTGAGCCATGTGCCTCTTTGATGTCTGTGACTTACATGCTGAGATACAGGGTCATCACTGTCCATGTACCTTATGTCTTGACAGGACGGAGATGGGGGAGGAGGAGGAGAAAAATAATGACTTACCATGTACAAGTATATTCATATGAAAGCAGAGGGAAATACATAAGTTCTACAGCCTTCAATTAGTCACGTGGCCTCAGCTGCATTTATGATGTGTTCTTCCCCTCCCGAGCCCCTTTCCCCTTGGTGCTTGCCTGAACTTGGTTGTTGGCCTGGTGGTTGAAGGGTCTATGCCGATAGCGGTTCTACCTATATGGACTGATAAACTTTTCTGTTCACCACAGGACATAGTGTACCCCAGGGAGGCAAGGGGGGCGGCCAGGGTCCTGCACTGTGATTCTGTTGTCAACACACCAGGAGGCCCTCAGAAACCTCTGCTTTAGGGATTCCAAGGGGCTATTCCCCTTGGCCCATAGGGGAGGGACCAGCTTGACCTGGAAGGGGTCATATAGGGAGCCGAAGATGGGGAATTTTCTGGTGGGTGCTGAACAGTAGCCCAGCAGACCCCCATCAGTGCCATGTTGGAGCCCCACTGCTCCAGGGGCCGGAGCAAGTGGATGGGGGGCGGTCTCTGGGGACTTACCTGGGCCTCTTTTATCCCACCCTACCCTGCCTGAGTGCCGCTCAGGAAGCTGGGCCAGTTCTGGCCCGGTGTGTGGGGAGGTGCCCTCTCTTGGGGATGAAGACGGCATGCGCATGAGGTCGGAAAGGAGCCGGGAAGGAGCCAGGCGCGAGCACAGGCTGCAAGCCGTGCAGGGTCCGGGCATGTGGCAACAGGCCGTGGTGGAGACACAAAGCACCCATTCACCGTCTCCCGGGGCAGTGGCGACTCGCAGGGGAATCCCTCAGCAGCCTGGGGGTGTGGGGAAGCCAGCTCCTGGGAGACAGCTCTGTGCCCGTGTGGCATGACATCTCGGGTGGGGTGAGTCTCATTGTACCTCCCCCCTCCAAGACAGTCACACACAGAGCCCACAGCCTAAGCCCCTGCCCCGAACAGCAATGCCAGACACTGGTCTCAACACCTCACCTGTGCTTAGCCACTGAATCTTCCCAACACTCTGTGACCTGGGAACTGCTAGAAATGGGGAAACTGAGGCCCAGAGAAGCCAGGATTCAAACCCACTTGCTGTGCTGCCTCCATAAACCTGGATCTCATGGAGAGGTGAATACTCATGGATCAAGGGCCAGAACTCCAGTCCTGGGCTGGGATTTACTCGCTAGCATGCTTGCAGGCTTTCCTCTACTCCTGCTTGCATTCCACTCCACCACTGACCCACATACCTTAGGCAGCCCATTTAATCTCCACATAGCTCTAACACTGAGGATGTGTTTTCTAGCAAGGAGCTAGAGTTTGACTCCCCATGACTTTCCTTATAGTTCTGGCTCTTCCCAAGCTGGGGTCTCCAGCCCATATCCTCCCCTTTTCTGACCACACTTTAGGGTATTCTTGCTTCACCTTCATGGTAGGACTCAATTCCTTCCAGGAAGACTCTGCATAGTATTAAACAGAATTGAATAATCACCTCCCTTATGCTGGGTATAGATCTTGGTTAATATGACCTCAACTGGATACTTCCTTCTTTTTAAAAATTTTTAATTATTTTTTATTTTTTAAAGGTTTTTATTTATTTATTTGATGGACTGAGATCACAAGTAGGCAGAGAGGCAGGCAGAGAGAGAGAGAGAGAGGAGGAAGCAGGCTCCCTGCTGAGCAGAGAGCCTGATGCGGGGCTCCATCCCAGGACCTTGGGATCATGACCTGAGCCAAAGGCAGAGGCTTTTTTTTAATTAATTAATTAATTAATTAATTAGACAGAGAGAGATCACAAGTAGGCCGAGAGGCAGGCAGAGAGAGAGGAAGGCAGAGAGAGAGGAAGGCAGAGAGAGAGGAAGGGAAGCAGGCTCCCTGCTGAGCAGAGAGCCCGATGCGGAACTCGATCCCAGGACCCTGAGATCATGAGCCGAGCCAAAGGCAGAGGCTTAACCCACTGAGCCACCCAGGTGCCCCTAGGCACTTCCTTCTTTATGGCACAGTCCCACTGGTGATTGCAATTAGTTCTCAAGAAGGCCTTAAAATACTTTTCACTTGACATAACTATGACTTCCAAGTGTTGAGAATTTTACTTTTGCCTCTTTTCAGCCCCATCACACTCAAGGGCATCAGAAGGGCATCTGGGGGTGGGGGCTGGCTCTAATGACCCCACCACCATGATAACCAGCACCAACACCTGCTTTTCCTACCCTTATCTCACAAACACCCCCCCCCCCCCACACACACACCATTACATTGGGAATCTAAGGCTCAGAGACATGGAGGGAGTCCCCAAGATCAGTCCCATGGCCAGAGAGGGGCAGAGCAAATGGTAAAACTCACACTTTTTTTTTAAAAAGATTTTATTTATTTATTTGAGAGAGAAAGAGAAAGAGCAAGTGAAAGAGCACAGTGCATCTGGGAGGGGTAGGCAGAGGAGGGGAGAAGCAGTCTCCCTGCTGAGCAGAGAGCCCCATGCAGGGCTCAATCCCAGGACCCTGGGATCATGACATGAACCAAAGTCAGATGCTTAACCGACTGAGCCACCCAGTCACCCCAGGGCTGAGTCTCTCTTTAATAGTCATCTTCTTCTTCTTTTTAAATTTTATTTATTTATTTATTCGACAGAGACCACAAATAGGCAGAGAGGCAGAGAGAGAGGGGGAAGTAGACTCCCCGCTGAGCAGAAAGCCCGATGTGGGGCTCGATCCCAGGCCCCTGAGATCATGACCTGAGCCGAAGGAAGAGGCTTAACCCACTGAGCCACCCAGATGCTCCTAGCCATCTTCTAAGGTAAGTGCTGGTTTGCCCCCTTTTCACAGGTGAGAAAACTGAGGCAAAGAGTGCCTTAGCAATCTGCCTGAGCTTCACAGCCAGCGTGTGGCTAAGTTGGGATTTGAACCTGAGCAGGCTGGTTTGGGTGCATGTTCTCCACTCCACAACGGCTCTGCCTCCTAGGGTTGTAAGGTGCCAGGTTTCGCTCCAAAAATGACACTGGGCCAGGCTGGTGCCCTCCAAGGCACGCTTTCTGCACTGTGATTTGGGGACAACAGTATATTCCCTATGGGGCATGGGACAATATCCACATGGTGCTACTCAGTGCAGAGCTGAGCACTTGGGGCGAAAGGGTTTACAATGAAAGAAACGAAAAAAATGTTTAAAGGCCTTTTTGGAGTTAGACTGCCTCCCGGTTCCTTCCAGTTCCATTCATACCTTCAACCAATATTTTTCAAATGCCTGCCAAAGTCTCCCTGGGGCCTCCAAGCCCCTGTGATCTGGAAACTGTGACTTCTCTAGCCTCATCCCCTGCACTAAAGGCCACATCCTCTGCCTGGCTGCTCCTTGGCCTTTCCTCACATACCCATGTCCCAGGGTATTTACACTGGCTGCTCTCGCTCCTGGAAAGCTCTTTCCCCAGATGCCCCTTGCTTACTGCCTCATTTCCAAAGACCTTTCATTTCTCATAGAGACCTCTGACTACAGTCTCTAAAATTTCAACACCCTCTTCCACGCAACGTGTCGTGTCTCCCATCCCAGCGCCATCTCTCTCTAACCTTTGTGATGCAAAGGTATATTACTCATTTTTGTGCTTAATGTTTTTTGATTATCAGCTCTGCCAGAAAGGGGAATTTTGTCTGATACATTCACAACTGTAAGCTCAGTACCTAGGGAGTGCCTTGCACATACAAGTTTCTCCATAAACATGTTTGGAATGGAGACACACTGTGTGCTCAGAGTACATCTATAGGAAGCCATCTCTGTTCTCAGGGATCTGACGTTTTTCTGGGTGGTGGCAGATGCCCACACTGGTGACCACCATTTGCGAAGGGGCAGAGGCTCTCGCTGAAGCCAGCCCAGGGAATCTGAAAAGCCCAAGCGGGCCTTGGGCCCAAGGCTGGCAGGAGAAGGGCATTAGATTTGGGGGGGAAGGGCTGAACTTAGACATTTGACATTAATACCTCAGGACCTAATTCATAAAAACATCTAATTACAGGGTGCACGTGTTTAATTGTCATTTAGGTAATGACCTGCAACTGCGTACAAATTATAGGGTAATCAACTCAAACCTGCTTACAGCTGCTGTAAATGCCATTTAATCTAACATGGAGCTCCCCAGCCAGTGTCTCTGGGGCTCAGACAAGGGCAGGGTTCTGGGGACGTCCTCTCTTTGGCTTGAAATGCCACAACAAGGTGAGTCGCATGAAGCGGGGCAGCAAACGCAGGCTGCCATGAGTTTGTACCCACCTGCATCCCACCCATGAGCAGCGGCTTCCTCCTAAGCCCCAGTTTGAACCCTAACAAGAGGAATTGAGGTTAGTGAGTCTGGAAGGGGAAGGTCAGCTTCCTGGTTGGCTGGGGGCAGCTGGGGAGCCCAGAGGGGAATGGCTGGTTTGGCTTCCTGTCTGCAGGCAACAATTGGACTAAATTAGAGGTCAGGTACCAATGGCCCTTGCTGTGTCTTCTCTGGGCTGCACAGGGCTCTGGAAGAATGCCTCTGAGAGCCTCAGCTGGGGCCCATGCCCTCCTATACCCACTTTTCCCACTCTCCCTTATCACCTCCCCTGAAGCCCACTTGATTTCACTTTCCCCTGTACTTTTACCACCTGGGTGCTCTTGGCCTTGAGTTGACTGCCTCTTTCCAGAAGCAGGTGCCCGTAGAAAGAGTAATGTGGGCTTTGGAGCCGGACACCCAAAGGCTGCTATCTGCATGGCCATGGGCCGGGGAAAGGATCTCTCTGAGCCTCTCCATGGGCCAGAGAGACTAGGCACAAATATTAAATGCCTGGCTTGCAGGGTCTGACCCACACGTTTCTAACTGCAAGAGGCAGTACAGGGCACCGATGAAGAGAGGGGGCTCTGGTGCCCACTGCTCAGGTTCCCAGCCCAGCCCTGGGAACTGTGAGCTGCCTGAACTTCCCTATGCTACTTTATCACATCAAGTCCTTGCTTCTTCATCTGTATAGTGGGGGTAATTGTAAAGAGTGTCACCTACCTCCTAGAGTTTATCCCATGAGTGCATGAATATGAAGTCCTGAGAGTAGTGTCTAGCACATAGTAAGCACTCAGGAAATGGCAGCCATAATTATATACCACAGGAACTGTGGATAGAGTGGGGGACAATATAGCCCAAATTCCTGCACATGTACACCCACGAGCGCACATCCACGCACATACGCGCACATGATACATGCCATCCCCTCTCTTTTCCCTTGCCTTGAAAACTCCCCCTGGCTGATCTGTCTGGAGAACTCTTATTCATCCTTCAGAACCCAGTTGGCTTCCCCTTCTCAAGGGGAAAGCCTGGTGGATGCTAGCTGCCCTTGGAGCATCCAGCTTAAGAGGCCATTGGCTTGTCTCTGCCTCTGGGTGGGAATGTTAGGGGTTTCTGTCATTATAACCACCCTGGGCATGGCACTCGGAAGAACTTGCTAACAGTTGGTTGAACTGATCTGATTGAATCAGCAAACCAGGAGGACCCTTGGAGGACTTCTGTGCTGGGGTTAACGCCTTTTAATTAACTTTTTTGAAAAGGAACTATGAGTTCACAGGGAAAACAAATATATCCAAATAAAAAAGCACCTAGGGTAGGGCTAGGGTAGGGGTGCCTGGGTGGCTCAGTGGGTTAAGCCGCTGCCTTCAGCTCAGGTCATGATCTCAGGGTCCTGGGATCGAGCCCTACATCCGGCTCTCTGCTCAGCAGGGAGCCTGCTTCTACCTCTCTCTTAAAACAAACAAACAAACAAACAAACAAACAAAACCACCTAGGGTAAAAGTACAATTTTCCTTTTCAGCCCCTTGAACTTTCTAGAGGTAGCCAGTGTGAATCACTTCTCCTACTGCCCTGTAGTCTATATTTCTCTCCAAATGGACCCCTTTGCCTGCATCTCTTTTTCATGTGCTACTATTTCTTGATCATCCTTCTGTTTCAGAATTCTCAAACTTCCTCCATTCGTTTTAGTGGTGCATGGTGTGCCAAGGGGTGAGTTTCTTATGACTTATGTAGCTGCCCCCATTTAGAGGGACTCAGGCAGTTTGGGATTTTTTTGCTAGTACAAGCCAGGCTGCACAGACATCTTTGCGCTCACACCTTGTCATATGTATCTGCGAGTGGTGAGGTGTTCACTGGTGACAAGCTCCCCTGAACTGACTAGGCCAGACCCACCCACCTGCCCACTATGGGGCCTTTGGGTTGCTTTCAGTCCTTTGGTATTTGACTCGTCTTTTGGGTGCTGCGTGCTAATGCTGGACCGTTTTAGAAATAGCCTTATCCTGATGGCTTCTGGCCCCGGTTCAGGAGCTCCGAGGTTTTTCTGGGAAACAGCATCAAGAGTGAGAAGATGGACCTCTCTCTGGCCATTCCTTGTCCCTCATCACCACCAACAAACTGTGACAGCTCCGCTTTGCCCAACTTTCTATGGATTTCTTATTGTGAATGTGGAGTTTCTCAGCTACAAAACCATGTCCAGAGACATTTGTTTAATCAGGAGCCCCCTTCCCCTTCTATGTTTGAGATCCAGGGAAACTGAGGCCCGGGAAGAGGTGCTTTGTGTGAGTGTGAGGCCCTGCTCTGGCTGGGGCAGGCAGCAGCCGATACCCGCCTTCCCCGGGCGACCCCCATCGGGGGCCTTCAGCCCTGTCCCTTGGCCTAATCCCGTTTTCTGCCCAACTGAACAGTGCAGGAGGCTTATTTCTCATCCCATTTTAATGCAAAGGAGGCTGCGAGGCCTGGCTTGTTCCGAGTGTGGTGACAGTGGCCATGAATGGGGACCCCAGTAACGGGGACAAAAATGTGACAGGGCCCTCCATCATGGGCATTGTCCGACAATCAGGACATTATGGTTGCTCCTGGAACCCTCTCCAGGAAGGGACAGGGGCCCCCGCCTAGTATGCTAAGCAGATAGAGGCCAGGCCCGCCTCGGGCCACCCGGCCTTGGCCTGGTCAGTAATTCCATTGTGTCAGGCGCTTGGACCTGAGCGATTCAAAGCATCCCCCGGCTGCCTTCCTCCCTCCACCTTCTGCCACTGAAGCCTGCATGTCTGGGGTGTGGGAGGAGGGGCTCCCAGACCCCGACTCGGGGAGGCTGCTGATCCCACTGCCCTGTTGCATGACCCCAGGACAGGTGCTTCCCTCTCTGGGCCTCAGCGGGTAACAATAGCGATGACAGCAGTGACAGTCACCACACGACGGTGGACACTGCGTGTTTGCTGTAAGCCCTTGATGGGCGTTCTCTCTACTAATTCTCACAGTCACCGTGGAGCGGAGCTTTTACCACCCCAAGCTGACAGCGGAGGCACCCTGAGAGAGGTAACCAGGCCAGGAGAGGGAAGGAACACAGCACCATTTGGCAGGGATGGGGGAGCCCAGGACTCGGGAACACAAGCATGACACAGCGCTGCCCAGAAGAAACCCAGCCACGTGTGTTAAAAACTCAAGCTTTCCAGGAGCTGTGTTAAACAGTGGAAAAAGAAACAAGTGACATCAATTTTAATAATAGAATTTATGTGCCTCTACCCAAGATATTATCATTTCAGCATGTAATCTATATTTAAAATGCTATTCATAAGACATTTTATATTACTTTTCTTTGAGCTGAGCCTCTAGAATTGGGTGAATAGTGGACACTCCCAGCGCCCCACTTCCCTGGGGCTCAGTTTCCTCCTCTGAAGCTCCCTTCACAACCTGGGTGATGGAGAAGAGCAAAGTGATGCCTGATGCCCTCCCTGGCTCATGGCTACTTGGGTGTCGACACTCTGGCAAGGCCTCGTAGAGACCCCGGATCACTGGGGGGCTCCCTCCTCAACCCCCCGCAGGGCCCTTCTCCCAAACCCTGGCTAGAGCAACCCCTCCTCCTTTCAGGCCCAGCAGAGACCACGCATTTTCTGTACATCACCCCCCCACCCCAGAGTACTGGGATGGGGGCCGTGGGATGTGGCAGGTAGGTGGTGCACTAAGTCAGGGGAAGTCCCAAGACTGGCTTCCTTTACTAAACCTCGCCATGCTGAACCCATTTTGCAGGAGTGGAGATAAAGGCCCACTTACCCAAAGACACAGGGAAGCAGTGGCTGAGCTGCATGTTCACCAGCCTTGTATAGAAGTTTAGCTAGGAGAATCCAACCCCACTCCAATTTCTTTCAAGATCTATGAAACCCCCTTCACTTACAAATGAAAATGCTGCTTCCCAGAGTGAAACCCAGGGAGAGGCAACTGGGAAGAGCCTGTGGTTGGGAACCGGGTCTGCCCAAACTTCGTCCCGGCTGGCTCTGTGTGATGAGTAGTAATCTATGTGATGAGTGGTAAATCACTTACCCTCTACTGGCTTTGCTCCCGGGCGAGTCCAGGGTCTCTCTCTGCATCAAAGATAGGAAAGTGGGCCCATGCAAGTGGTTCCAGGTCAGGGGTGGAAGGGCGAAGGGAGTGGATATAGACCTAGCTTCTTTCCCTCTACACCACACTCCCCAGACCCCATTGATCAGAGGAGGCTCCTGACCTCAGAACCGCAAGCCCACCAGCTCTGCCAACCCCCGGCTCCTTTCCATTTGCGACTGGACAACTTCCAGGGCCGGAGTTGGGACAGGCAGTAATGGACCACAGAGTGAGTGATGGAGCTCCGGGAGCAGACTGGGAGGAAATGGGGGCTGGGGTGGGGGAGGACAGGGCCACTTGGCCTCTATGCCACTGGGACCCTGGTGCCTCCTGTCCTGCCCTTCCCCCACTGGCTCCTCCCCCACATCCCATCCTCCTCTGAGCCTCCCTCCAGCCTCCCTGCTTGGCATAGCAGCTCCATTTTCCAGAACTGGAGCCTGAGGACTGGAGAAGAGAAGGGGCTTGCCCTCGGTGAACATAATAACTGAACCCAAGAGTCCCAGAACCTTCTTCTCCTGGTCCAGAGGTGCTTTGGGACCCTCTGTGCAGCCTGGGCCATGAGTCCTCCCTATCTGCTCTGGTGCTTCAGGGTCCAGCCCTGAGGCCCCCAAGTCCACTCATTTTCTGCCTTGGATTGGGTCTTCTATGTGCCACGTGACTTTGGCTAAGCCATTCCTTACTGAGTCTCCATTTCCTCATCCACAAAACGGGAAGCAGAAATTTGCACCTGTTCCCAGAGCAGTTGGGAACAATGTGAGAATAATTATTAGGGCCTTGGCCCTTCAGGACATGCTTGTCTGAGCTTTGACACTGGGGTCTCCTGTATCCCAGAGCCCAGACTCAGACTAGGGGTCCTGATAAATCTTGGGCTCGCCCCGAGGAGGATGAACCCACATCCTCCCCTGACCTCCAGTGCTTCTGGGGCCCAGATCATGGAGTTGCCTCCGACCATAGAAACTTCGTGGGCTCTCTGTGCCTGGAAGGAGGAAAAGCTGTCTCAACCACAGCACAGGGGAAAGGCCCCTGGTGGGGGCTGCCCAGTGAGCCATTGGTCCCAAGAAAGGCCCTGCTGGGGTGCCTCTGTCTGAGCAGCCATGAGGCAAGGCTCCAGGAACCACTTTGTTCCTCTCCATTACTGGGTTGTGAAGGGAAACTCAGATGGGATGGGGGAACCGATCCCAAGAGGGGAAGAGTGATCTGCCTGGGGTCACAGGGCGGTTGAGCAGCCCAGGTAGTGTGTGAGTGCAACCCCCGGCCCTGAAGCCAACGGTCTCACACAGGCCTGCAGCCCAGAGGGAGAATGTGAGCGCCACGCATGATACTGAGCCCTTGCCATGTATCAAGCACTAGGTGTTAGGGTAGACCCAGCAAAGCAGTCCCAGGCCTGCTCCCAGGAACACTCCGCCCCCTGGGGACCTCATCGAGCAGGTAGGGACAAAGGAACAAAGGCCAGAGAAAATCTGTATAGTGAGATAGGAATTAAAAACCATGCAGGGGTAGAAAAATCACTGAGATTGGGGCGGGGGAGGTGGGGAGCCTGGGAACAGGAAGGGCCCATGTAAGCAGGAGAGGAAGGGCAGGAGTGACTCTAGTGAGGCCCAGATGAGTCAGGCTTTTTTCTCACTGGGATGGGGAACTCTGGGCTGTTCTAAGCAAGGTAATGACACCTCTGATTGCTTGGTGGGAAGAGAAGTCTGGAAACTCGCCTGGAGGCTCCACTAGCCACCTGGATAAAAGCTGATGGTGGCAAGTCCAGGGGGGTGAGTGGAGGAGGAGGATGCCAGAGCTATTTAGGAGTAGGGAACAGTAAGCTCAAGGATCAGACAAGGAAAGTGGAATGGAAAAACAGGAATGATGCCTAAGCTTATGGTGTGAGCAGGCAGCTCAGGGGCGGGGGATAATCAGGAGTTCTATATTGGCCTCATGGAGTTGCCTTTGAGACCTTAGAATGTTGAGTACACAGGTAGTGGGAGGCCTGATTTCTCTGGGGTGGGTGTTTCATACCAATGCATGGTCACCTGGAGACAGAGACAGCAGGGAGGTCGGGCCCATGGCCAGGTCAGCTTGAGCTTAGGTCCTATTAATTAAGGTCTATACCTAGAATGAGGCAAGTGAGGTTTGTTCCAGACTCTTCCTGGAACCTGTGCCTGGGACTGTTTGAGAGGAACCAACCAGGACTGGGAAGAGTCTGTGGTGGGACTGGGGAGATGCTGTGCTCCAACTTCAGTCTCTGCAGGCTTCCCCAGGCAGGGGGAGAAGGTGGGGCTTATGGTTCCAGGGGCCAGAGTACAGAGAAGCAGGCTTCAGTGTGGTGTGAGGGAGTCTCCTTCCAGAGAGGCTCCTTAGGTCTGGGGCAGACTGACCAATAGGAAGGAGCTCTGCATTCAGGGAGCTACGTGAGCTGGGGAGGAACAGCCTTGCATGGAGGGTGATGCAGAAGGTCTCTCGCCTTGGGTGGGGGTTGGACTGTGGGATCCACAGGGCCCCTCCCACTCGGCGATGCGACCTCCAAAGGGGAACAATGTTCCCAGGGAGCAGCAGGAACCGCTACTGATTACAAATTGCTCTGTGATTTTTCTCTCGTTACCAGGGCAACAGCAGGGTGAGCCTCTTAAGCGGCAGCAAGAGGCAGCCAGCTCTTTTAAAGCCATAGATGATTTTCCTTTGGGGTTCACTTTCCCTACTTCCTCATCTTCTCCTTCCCCTTGCCCTCCTGTCTTCTTCACTCTCCCCCCATCTGCCCTGTACTTGGTGTTGGGGATCATACCTGTACCCTACTCACTTTCTAAGTATTGTGCCATCTTGAACTCGTGCCCAGGTTTCTTACTCACAGCTTCTCTGGGCCTTGGTTTCCCCATCTTTGGGACAGGGAGGACATGAGCCTGGATGATGCTTACCTATGCCCACGTGTAATTCAGCTCACATGTGGACGTCCAGGGCTAATACTGCCTCTGGCAGGAAGACTCTTGATTTCTGCCTCCCGCCCAACCCAGAAACATGTTTGTATGAATTCATTAGCTTGCACTGGCCAGTGCCTTCGCCACTGGCCACGAATGACTGCTGAGCCCTCAAAATGTGGCCACTTCTGTTCCACGTACTCAAATGTTTGAGATGTATAAGGCTAAATGACAGTAAAATGAATAGCACCAATTTATTTTTATTTTTTAGAAAAGCTTGTAATGACTTACATGACTTGCATTCTATTTCAATCGGAAACGTTAAGTGGACGTTTGTGAAGGCAGAGTTGCGGTGATCAGAGCAGCTGCTGTGGATAGAGCTCGGTGACTCATCTCATCCTGACAGAACCCTGTGACATTTTGTTTGTTTTCCTATTTAGTATTCCTATTTGACGGGGGCAGGGGCGGGAAACAAGCTCTTGGAGAAGGAGCCCCATGTCTGAGGGAGCACGGCTTGCTCTTGCTCGGGTGGTCGTGGTGGAGCACGCCCCCCTCCATCCCCGGTCTCCATCAGAGTCTCGAGGAAATCAAGTTGACAGGCGTGGCGATTGAGGCAGAGGCAAGGAGATTTCGCAGCTGGGGTGGGGAACACAGCACCTCAGGGCGGGCATTCAGGTTGCTGGCAATGGCCAGATGCCGTCCAGGCATCCAATGTGTCGGGTCATGATCGGCCCTGAGGGGTTCATCCCCAAGCCTTTATGCCCCCTTCTCAGTGCATCACCCCAAAACTCCAGGTTCATCCGAGTGGACCTGACCTTCACATGCCCCTTGCCATTCTGTCCACAGGTTACACAGAGCTGACCTGGCCCCACCCCCACACGGCCCCATTGCAGCTTGTACAACAGCCTGGTCTACGAGTGTGCTTGGTCCAGCATTTCTGAAGCCATGGGTCTGTAGGATATGGAGGGAGCAGGAGGGCCACAGCCCACCCCAGGGGAGGGGAGGCAGCCGCCCAGACTCAGTCTAAATGGCTCCAAAGATCTTGTTCTTCAACACCCTGACTGCTATCCACCAGGCTGGCTGTTCTTCTTACCCTACCCCATACTCTCCCTACCTCCTCTACCCTGCTCAGCACCCAGAGGCTGCCCTCTGAGGACACCATCATCCAGGCTTTGCTGCCCTCCTGCTCCCAGCTGGGCTTAGCCAATGGAAAGGCAGAGGAGGGGTGTGGGTGAACTCAGTCCCCATCTTTCTCTGTTCTGGGTCACCACAGCTGCCTTCATCTCTAGATGCAGCTGTGGCATGAGGCCCCCTCCTGTGGCTCCATCCTTTTCCCAGGGACCACTCCCTGCCCTGTACCCAGGTCCAGGGTAGGGATGACACTCCCCTGGGCCCAGCCCTGGGTGCTGCTCTGACCCCAGGGGCTCCCTGAGTCCTGTCCAAGCTCTGTAATTAGTCTGGGGGCTCTTCAGGCACCCTGCTGAGGGGACACCTGTGTCTAGTCCGGACCTGCCGGCCCCCTGGCTCTGGCTCCTGGTGCAGTCCAACTCTGGCAGCCCTGTCTCACTCTCCCTGGCCCTGCAGCTGCCCCTCTACATCTGCTTTGCTGCACGTTCTGCAGCGTTGTCAGTTCCTGTGAGTCTTGGCCTCCTCACTGGGTCTCACTCAAGGCCTGTAGCACCTTATTTCTCAGTGACAGGGTCCTTGACCCAGCCCAGAGGCTTCTGGAGATACGGCTCTGCATCCAGTTCTTTCCCCATCTCCTTTATCCCGGGGCCTGGCCTGCAGGTGACCCCAGGACATTTTGTTCAATGGCTGAGTAAATGAAGTAATATGGAATATCCACAGTCTGCAAGCCAAGACGGATACACGTATGCATATGTATGTTGTGTGATACATACATGTAGAGACACATATCTAGTGCATATACACACCTGCACATACATGCATATTCACACCCAAACACATATACATACTCACACACACACACACACACATATGTATGTACGTGCATATATAAAATGTCATCAAGGACATGTTCAATTTGTAAGACCATTTAAAAATGCCATGTAAGTGTCAGACTCTGGCAACTCCACACCCCACAGATGCCAGCTGGGGGCCGGGAGCTGAGAACGCTTTCTGCAGCCCCCACAGCTTCTGTGGTTTAGTCTGTCCGGCAGAGCACCTAGCACAGGGCCTCCTGCACACTCAGCATGAAGAGAGATGGTTGGTAGGTGGATAAACAGGCCCTAGCTAGAGGGAGGCAGGATATCCTTGGGACTTTGTGCCATTTCTGTGGCCAGTGCTGGGTCTGAGTGCTGGGCCTAGGCCCCTGGCGGTACGTCAAGCTAGTGGACTGATGGGAGACATGGGTAGCTGTGTGAGCCCTGTGGGAGCCCGGGCTCTGTCATCCCCCAGCTTTGGGGAGATAGCAGCCTGGCTATTCTCCATAAGCCCCTCCCAATCCACTCTCAGCGCTGCTTTGTGCCCTGGGGGCTGACTGTGGGTCTGCCTCTATGGTCTCCCAGCCCACTGGCTTCCCTTGGCCTGAAAGGGGGTTAGAGGGTGAGTGAGGCTCCCTGGCCCCTCCTGCTGGGTGGCAGGGGGTGGCAGCTCTGTCCCCCAGTGCCTATGGCTCCTGTCCGGCAGCCACCCTCCAGGGGCAGCTGCCTGCTGCAGGTGTCAGGAAGGTCCTTTCTGCCCCAGGAGGGAGCATCTCCCCACTACTGGCAGCCCCTGTGTGCCTCACCATCCCTGGCTGGTTTCTTTGACCACGTCTCTGTAACCAGCCCCTTTGTTAATTACCCACTCGACTGCTGCCTGTTCCCTGTTTTCCAAGCATGTCATTTGCCAGACTGGAGTCTTGGTTTCTGTGATGTGGGGTACAGTCACCAGATATGGTGGCTAAACAGGTCAAATGAGAGAACTCACCTGGGAGCATGCTCAGCTCATTGCTAACGCATAGGAAATGACTGTAATTTCACTGTGCTATGATGGGGGGCGGGGGCAGGGACTGGGGCAGGACAGAGTGGTTCTTAGTCCCATGGACTCGGAGTCAGATGGTCTGGGCTTAAATCCCAGCTCTACCCTATCACAGCTGTGTGACCTTGGGCAAATCACTCAGCCTCTCTGTGCCTCCTCTGTAGAATGCTAATATCTATCACAGGAGGGCTAAACACATTAATAGCACGAAATACTCTAATAGCAAGGGCTGTAACTGCCACTAGCTAGTGGCCATAGAATCCCCATGTGTGCTGGCTAGAGTTAAACGTTTGTGGTGGGTCTGGGACCGGCATTTACACTACATTCATTGGCAAACAATAAACACAGGAGTCTCCTCTGCGTCCCCATTGCGGTTTAGTTTTCCCACATTTTCCTGGACTTCTTTTTCCGTGTTGATTGTTGGGCCCTTGTGGTCAAGCAGTCCTGGACAGCGTGTTCATGGCCTCTCCTGATGGAGTGAGTGATCTCCTGGTTGGGGCAGGGGTGGGTGGAGCGCTCAGTGACACCCAGCACCCACCCCTGCAGCCTCCCGGTCCTTACTCTGGGTGGATCACTCCACCCTGTCTGCCAGGCCCGCAGCTCCGTGGGCCCTTCCCGGAGCCTGTGCGCCCCCCTCACCTGTCCTGGCTCTGTAACTTGAGCCGCAGCCTGCAGAGCTGCCCCCGGCAGCCAGATCGCACAGGTATCGGCTGACCGCCCGTGTCCCGTTTTCCTTCGCTCGAGGCACAGGTAACAATGGCCGACAGTCCTCACAGGGGGCCTGGGCCCCCCCAGGGAGAGGCCCCGGTGTGCTATCGGGCCACACGATCTCACCCCCTAAAAGGCCTGCCCTCCCTGCTGACATATCGCACAAATGGGGCCTTCACTCGCTGCCAGCGACCGTCTGCCGCCCTGGGAGTGTGGGCCGGAACTCGGGCCTCTGTGCCAGCCGAGCCCGCGCCGCTTACCCTTTCCCTCCATGTGAACCTGCCTCTCGATACACCTGACCATTCTTCTCCCCTCGGCCTGGATTACACCCCGTGAAAGCCCTTTGTTCCTCCGCCCTGGTCGAAACTGGGTCCAGCACAGCAAGGGGCTGGCTGCCCAGCCTCTCTGCCAAGGTCGCCATCTGCCTGTGGGCAGCCCGTCGGCCTCCGACCGGCTGGCAAGCTCTCTTGGTGGGTGCTCCAGGCTCAGGAAGCAGACTGGGGATGGTGGGCGGGGCACCAGCCTCAAGACGCTGGGTTCCTTTGCTCACCCCATTTCTCTGCAACAGCACACAGGGGCCTGGTCAAGTGGTCTAGTTCTGCTCAGCTTCCTGGATGACCCGAGAAGCCTCTCACGCTCACTGAGCCCTCTCTTCCTTATCTCCAAGGTGGAAATAATGAGACCTACCTCGCTGTGTTGTTGCGAGGACCAAATGTCCACAGTGTGCCGTGGGCCTTCCGGGAATACTGGCTGGAATGGTGGTGGCAGGCCTGTGAGAGCTGCGACAAAGCAGGGGGATGGGGAGAAGGACCTGGCTTGGTGGCGGACACAGGGCTAGAGACTGTTACAACAGAACCCGCACAGAGGGTGGGGAGGGGAGACGAAGGAGGCCTGGTTTCAGGCCGGGTCTTGGGGATCTGGAGAGGGAATTCAGCCTCAGGGAAGTCATGCTAAGCCATATTTGAAGGACTCTGATTGAATGTTCTCTTGGATGGCGCTACTGGAGAGCCTGGTGGGTGACTGAATTCAGTACCCGCTTGCTGAGCCCCTACAGTGTGCCAGGCCCCACCTGGGCCACCCACAGCCTGCCAGCCACCGGCGCCCTCTGCGTTTCCATTGCTTGCTCTTTCCACACGCATTAATTGGGCTCGGACCTTGGGCTGGCGCCAGAGGGAGGGGCATCCAAGCTCTGCCCTAGGCAAGCTCCCAGCGGGCAGGGGAGTGAAAGGTTGGATGCGAATCCCAGTAACATAAACCTGGGGTGTGGGAAGTCCCCTGGGAGTTGTGCTGGGGGCCCTAGTGGTGAAGTCACCCCCATTAGAGCAAAGGAGCTTCCATGTCTCCTTCTGGAAGCATGCCAGATGGTCTGAGGATAAGCTTCTAGGTCTTCAGATTCTGAGTTAAGCACCCCTGACTCCCACTGCCAAGGTTTTGAGTGGGCCTAAGATGTGCTTCCATACATCCAAGGATGGGGAGCTCATTATCTCCACTTCAGCAAAATTTAGTCTAAGCTAGTGGTGGTAGGCAGGATAATGCCCCCAAATATGGTCACATCCTAATCCCTGGAACCTGCCGATACATAACCTTTATGGCAAAAAAGATGTTGAGTGTGTGAATAACTGAAGGATCTGGAAATGGGGAGATTATCCTGGATTATGGAGAAGGACCTACTGTGATCGTAATGGTGTTGTATGAGGAAGGAGGCATGGATGTGAATGTGATGACAGAAGCAAAAATTGGAGTGATGTGGAATGATGTGCTCTGAAGACAGAGGAAGAGGCCATGAGCCAAGAAATACAGGTGACACTAGAAGCTGAAAAGTCAAAGGAAAGGAAAGGGACTTGCCTCTCAGAGGTTCCAGAAAGATCCAGCCCCATCAACACCTTGATGTTAGCCCAGTGAGACTGATTTCAGACTTCTGACTCCCAGAGCTGTAAAGGAATAAATCTGCATTGTTTTAAGCCACCAAGTTCGTGGTGGGATCTATTATAGCAGCCAGAGGAAACGAACATACTAGCATCATGCTTAACATCATGGGTTTTGGCACAGGACTGAAACAGGTTTTAATCCCAGCTGCTACCTTTTCTGACTGGATAATCTTGGAGAAATGGCTCCATTTCATCCCAGTTTACCTTAACTCATAAATGAGACTCATAATGAGACCCACCCAATAGGGGTTACTAAGGGCCTTGAGAGAAATCGGGAAAGCAGATTACTCAGAAAGTGCTCCCTGCTGGTATCATTATCATGATCTTGTAAAAGGCAACGTGTGGTTTACCCAAAGGGTAGCGACCAAAGGCAGGCCATCTGGGCTCTAAAATTACTCAACCCTGCCTCCATTTTTTCACCTGTACAATTACCATAATAATAGGGGTGTTCCGAAGATGATAGAAAATACTCTATATACAGCCCTGAAAAGAGAGCTGGCTCCGGGCAAACATTTAATCAACACTAATTATTGATGTTATTGTATTCCCAGCCCAAGGGCCCCATCCTGAGGACCGTCCCCCCAGGCCTGGCCCCCCAACGGCCAGAACCCAGGATGCGGTCAGGTAGGCTGCATGGCAATGCCCCACAGAGGGGAGAGGCAGAAGGGGCCTGTGACTGGCCAGGCCAGGCCTGGCTCTCTCTTGCTCCACTTTCTCTGCCCCCCACACCCCTCAAGCTGTCCAAACACGGGCCGGGCGCCCGAGGAGGACTCCCAAGGAACAGCTCTGGGAAAGGTTGGCCGTCCGCAGCATGTGGCTGGAGGAAGTGGCCCTTGTTTGCTTTCCTACAGCCCCAGGAGCTTCCTGCCCTCTGCGTGTTTGCTTTGCTTTCCAACAGCTGCCCGCTGTGGAGGGCTGGCTGCCCAGTGGACCCAGGTCCTGGAGGCCCAGACACTTCCAGACTCGGAGAAGCAGCTCAGAACAACAGCCCAATCCCTGGCCTCAGCTCCCAGAATCAACTCTTGGACTGCCTGCCCTCGAAGCTAACGGAAGAACAACCCAAGCCTGGACTTGCTGAGCACCTGCTGTGTGCCGGGCTCCCTTCTCAGCCTGAGTATCCACGTGCATCAGCTACTTGAACCCTCGCTGAGATGCTGTGAGCCAATACCTTGCTACCTCCATCTGTCAGCCAGCAAACTGAGGCATGGAGCCGGCAGGCAGTGCGCCCAAGTTCTCAACACTCCTAAGAGTTGAGTTGGGTTTCCAGGAACCCCGCTCCAAAACCACCTGCCCTGTGCACCCTTTGAAGCTTTGACACAGAATCAGAGATTCAGAATCACGACATCAGAGCATTTCAAAACAGAGTCATAGAACGCAGACACCAGATGACAGAAATTCTCATTCGTATTACAGGATCTTATAATAAAATCAGAGACCCTTATTCCTAGGCTTATTTCATCTCATTGTTGGAGACCGTAGATGTCCTATGTCCCTCCAGCTGCTCAGTCCCTCCTAAGACACACTTTCTTGCACACTCCTAGTGTGGGGCTCTCCTGCCTCCCCTAGCCCACCCATCCTCCCAGCAGCTTCCACCTCCCCTCCCCTCCCTCCTCTTTGCCTGCATCAATTAGCACCCTTGCCTCTGAACATCTGGTGACAAACAGTGGCACTGATTACAAGGCTGCGCACATTTCTTGTGCAGATTTAACAGGGCTGTCCCAGGGGACAACGGGGCAGTTGTACCCTCAAGCTGGGGGTTGGCGGGAAGCTGCTCTACCTCCCCCAGCAGGCCCCAGGGAGAGAGAATTTCAGACAGTGGCCATGAAGGAACCTCATGCGATTCTCCGCCAGGATCAGCCCCAGAACATTTGCACGGAAATCAAACACTCTAGTGGGAACGAACAGGGGTTGTCCGGGGTAACCCAGAACCTGATGGAGGACCCCCTCTACAGCATCCTGATGGCTGCTTGTCTAAAGCCCTTGGGATTCCTCCAGCAAAGGAAAGCTCCCTACCTCCCTAGGCTTTCCACAGTTTATCCAGGGCCATCCTGTGGGTTGACCAACTCCCTTCTCGGGGAATCCCTCAATATGTTCTCTTTGACCTAGAACCCCAATTTCTAGTAGATAAGAAGACTTTGCAGCAAGACTCAACACCAGTGCTGAAAGATAGATGCTCAAGGATCTTCGTTACCACGTAGTTGGCGACAGTGGGAAAGCAATGGGATCTTTGTCCAGATCCGCCTACAGAAGGTTGAGGAAATAAATTTGGGTACCTCTGTACTGTGAAATCCTCTATGACTATTAAAAAGGATAAGGAAGGGTGCCTGGGTGGCTCAGCAGGTTGAGCCTCTGCCTTTGGCTCAGGTCATGATCTCGGGGTCCTGGGATCGAGCCCTACATCAGGCTCTCTGCTCAGCAGGGAGCCTGCTTCCCTCTTTCTCTCTCTCTGCCTACCTCTCTACTAACTTGTGATCTCTCTCTGTCAAATAAATAAATAAAATATATAAAAAAAAGGATGATGCAGGTCTACTTATGTGTAATGTGCAGTCGAGAAAATAACTTGAGGAACGAGTATGTCTTGGGGATGTTTATGTATATGCTCGTATTCACACAAACCAAGTGTGATCCTAGTGGCTCTCTCTGGGGAACAAGATTTTGGAACACATTTTCACTTTTTACTATAGACACTTCTGTATATTTTTAAAAACAAGGAAGGTATAATACTTTCATTATCAAAAGATATAAAGGGGGCAGGAGCCTGGGTGCCTCAGTCGGTTAAGCTTCTGCCTTTGGCTTGGGTCATGATCCCAGGGGTGGAACTCTCTGCTCATCGGGGAGCCTGCTTCTCCCTCTCCCTTTGCCTGTTGCTCCCCCAGCTCAGGCTCTCTCTTTGTCTCTCTCTCTCTGTCAAATGAATACATAAGATCTTAAAAAAAGAAACCAAAAGTTCATCCAGCATAGTGACCAGCATGGGTAAGTGCTGAGAAGAAATATAAAGCTGGGTCCTGGGTTATGGGGCCGTAGATAGTGATGTGCTAATATCTTAGACCAGACGGTTCATCGGGGTGGCCTCCATGTGGCAGTGACTTCCGAACAAGGACCTGCCTGCATGGAGGGAGTGTCTCTGAGGTTGGGGATGAGCCTGGAAGTTCAGAGGAGCCAGAAAGTCTTGGCTTGAGCCAGCCAGACATTAGCAGAGGAAGGTTCTAGCAGGGGACAGATGGTGTGGACCCTTGGGCTGGCCATGGTGTTTGAATCTTATTACAGTTGTGTTGGGAAACTGATGGATGAATGAAGGAAGCAGGAAAGATCCAGGGGGAAGAATGCAGCCCATGCATTCTACGAGCCAAGTACAGGGAACAGAAGGTGTCCCCGGAGCCCTGTGGACATGTGGCCAGTGCAGGCTTCCTCAGGACAAGCTGCCTGTGGAGCAGCGATAGCTGGCCAGGTAGCACACTCAGAAATATTTTTCCAGGTAGTGGGCCAAAGACATAAACAGGCCATTCACAGATAAGAAGACAGAACAGGCCCAGAAGCCTATGAAGAAATGAGCAAACTCATTAGTACTAACCAGAGAAGCCCATGGTATCATATTGCAATAGTTAGCCTGGCAAGAATTAAAAAGCCGGTAACTGCCCAGTGCTGGTGTGGCCATGGGCAGAGAGGATCCCTGGTGCCCTGTGTGGGGACGGCAGCTCTCAAGAGAGCCACCTCCGCACACCTACCCCAGCCTCTGGGACAGGACAATTCCACTCTTGGATACTTACCCAAGATGGTAAGTATCACCCAGGTCCCTTAGGGGACATTTGTTTGTTTGTTTTTAAATTAACATATAATGTATTATTAGCCCCAGGGGTACAGGACTATGAATCGCCAGGTTTACACACTTCATAGCACTCACCATAGCACATACCCTCCCCAATGGCCATAACCCCACCACCCTCTCCCTACCTCTCTCCCCCACCCGGCAACCCTTGGTTTGTGTTGTGAGATTAAGAGTCTCTTATGGTTTGTCTCCCTCCCAATCCCATCTTGTTTCATTTATTCTTTTCCTACCCCCAAACCCCCCACATTGCATCTCCACTTCCTCATATCATGGAGATCATATGATAGTTGTCTTTCTCTGCTTGACTTATTTCGCTAAGCATAGTACCCTCTAGTTCCATCCATGTTGTCGCAAATGGCAAGATTTCATTTCTTTTGATGGCTGCATATATTCCATTGTGTATATATACCACATCTTCTTGATCCATTCATCTGTTGATGGACATTTAGATTCTTTCCATAGTTTGGCTATTGTGGACATTGCTGCTATAAACATTCGGGTGCACATGCCCCTTCGGATCACTACATTTGTATGTTTAGGGGAAATACCCCATAGTGTGATTGCTGGATTATAGGGTAGTCTATTTTCAACTTTTTGAGGAACCTCCATGCTGTTTTCCAGAGTGGTTGGACCAGCTTGCATTCCCACCAACACTGGCGAAGGGTTTCCCTTTCTCTGCATCCTCAACAGCATCTGTCGTTTCCTGACTTCTTAATTTTAGCCATTCTGACTGGTGGGAGGTGGTATCTCATTGTGGTTTTGACTTGTATTTCCCTGATGCCGAGTGATGTGGAACACTTTTTCATGTATCTGTTGGTCATCTGGATGTTTTCTTTTTAGAAATGTCTGTTCATGTCTGTTCATGTCCTCTGCCCATTTCTTGATTGGATTATTTGTTCTTTGGGTGTTGAGTTTGATAAGTTCTTTATAGATTTTTGATACTGGATATGTCGTTTGCAAATATTTTCTCCCATTCTGTCAGTCGTCTTTTGATTTTGTTGTCTGTTTCCTTTGCTGTGCAAAAGCTTTTGATCTTGATGAAGTCCCAATCATTCATTTTTGTCTTAGGGGACATTTGATGTGTAAGGAGGCATCCTGCAGTGGTATTTGGGGCAGTGGGCATTGCCGGCACAATGCCCATCACTCATGAGTAGATGGCCATGTCCCAAGCTCCTACTATTTGCTAAACACAATGTAGTACACTTGACCTAAATATTTCATTGCAGAAAGAGTCCCTTCTATCCCTGTTTACTGCTGAGGAGGCTGAGGCTCAGTTAGTGGAAGCCTGGCCCAAGTCACCCGGTTAGGAGCTAAGGTCTGTGTGACTTTGCCTTCCCCAAAGTCAGCTGTCCTGGATGATTTTGCTCAGCTCCCTATTAAAGGGGCAGCCCCTGCAGAGACAGTGGCCTGGAGGCTGAGCAGGACCTGGTCCTTCTGGACATACCCAGGCAATAGTCAGGAGCCTGGCGGGGGGAGTCTCGGCTCTGCTGCTTCACAGCTCCATGACTTCAGACAAGTCGTCCCTTTGTTTGGCATCCTCAGGCTTCATGCTTGAGAAATGGGTATAGGGAGAATCATACCAGAGACCTTAGTGAAGCTTCTCATGTCAGTGTTTGCTTCCCAGAATGCACAGGGGAGATCTCTCATCACCATACCAAGTTTAAAATAGGAAGGCTTCTCAGAGGGGGCATATCTAATCATGGAAACTGGCTTTGCCAAAGTTAAGTCCAAGTCAACCATGCTCTCCTTCCAGCTGTTTGGGCCTCGCTCAGTGCCTGTCCCTCTCCCATTGCTAAACCAGCTGGTCCAGGTGAGCCGACACTGTGACCCAAATACTGCTACTTGGTGGGGGGCTGGGAGCTCTGGGGGCTCTTTGTGAAAGGGCCTGGCATAGGGGAGAGGCAGTGTGGATGAGTCACACTGACTTGAGGTCACATGGAAGGGGGCTTCCCAGCGGCCAGAGGCAGTGTGTTGCTGCCGACTAGACCCCCCCTTCTCTGACCAGCAGCCCCACTTCCACGAAACAGCCCTCACTAACAGTCCAGCCTCCCCTACCATTAGCCTGGACCCGCATATGCCAGAGACGACAGGCATGGAGATGTACACCCTCTTCGTGGGGCCAGCTGGCATTGGGGACCATGGTGGCTGGAACCAGAGCAAGAGCCCCCTCGGGGTTCAAGTCCCAGCCCTGCTCCCCTCAGCAACCTGGGCTGAGCTTCTGTCTCACCTCTGTGCCCCCAGTCCCTCCCTGGGGACAACAGCAGTGCCTACTCATGGGTTGTTGTGTTCATACAATGGGGCAATCAAGGGGCATTAAGCTCACCACCCTGATAAGCCTCAGCCTTTGTTATCCTGACAAGTCCCACCCCTCCCAGCGCAGAGGGGGCTGAGCCCTCAGGGTAAGCCTCCGGGTGGCAAAATCACATTTGTCAGGACCCTCAGTCAGGAGAGGGTAAGTTATGCTGCCATAACAGAAGCCCTAAATCCCACTGGCTTAATGCAACAAAAGTTTATTTCTCACTCATGCAAAATGTCCCAAACTGGTCAGCTGTGGCTTTGTTCTGTGGCCTAAAAGAGCAGCAACCACTGTGGGGAACACTGCCTATCCCTCTGGCAGAAGGGACGAGGGAGCTGGGAGATGCAGTGTGTGCCCTGGAGAGACACATCACCACCCCTTCTTTTCAGATTGGCCAACGCCAGTCATAGGCTCACCCTGAGAAGGCAAGGACCTCGACCCTGCTAGGTGCCCAGAGGATGGAGCGACACAATCTTCCTGACTATTATTATTCTGTTATTATTATTTTATTTTATTTTTTAAGATTTTTAAAAACTTATTTGACAGAGATCACAAGTCGGCAGAGAGGCAGGCAGAGAGAGGGGGAGGAAGCAGGAGCCCGGCTGAGCAGAGAGCCCGATGCAGGGGCTCGATCCCAGGACCCTGGGATCATGACCCGAGCCTAAGGCAGAGGCTTTAACCCACTGAGCCACCCAGGCGCCCCTGCTGCTGTTATTATTTTAAATATGGGGCCCAGAGGGATTAAGGAGTCAGCCCAGACCACAGAGAAGTCCTGGGCAGATCAAAAGCCGTCTCCATATTCAACAAGCGTTTACTGAACAGCTACTATGTACCAGACACTGTCTAGGGCATTGGAGAAATTATGCAAAACAAGAGAGTCAGAAGGCTCTGTGTTTAAAACTTCTTTTTTTTTTTTTTTTTTTTTCCTGGCGGTAGCAGAAGCATAGACAAGAAAGAGTCAACATAATACATCAGTGAAAGAGAGTGTAAATGAAAAGGTGGAAACAAGAGCAAGGCTGGAGTCCTGGGAGGAAGAAGGCCCTCTCGGTCTTAAATATGGTGGTCAGGCTACATCAAGAAGGTGACATGTGAGTGAGAACATGAGGGAGGTGGAGGGGTGAGCCATGGGGATATTTGGAAAAGAACATTCCAGACAGAAGCTACAGGGACCAAAGCTTGTTTTGTTATTCAATCAACAAACATTTATTTATTAGGGCCCACACAGTCTGGGTAGGTGCAGAATGAAATAATCACACAGAGCAGAATGAAATAATCCTTAACTGTGAAGACTTTAGAATCCAATAAGGAAGAAAGAAAAGTCCTGGTCATTAATACCATCCATCCATCCATCCATCTATCCATCCATCCATTAAGCATTTATTCAGTGCCCACAGAGCGCCCTGCCCTTCTGGGGCCTCAGTGCAGGATGAGACACAATCTCTGTCCTTGAGTTGTTCCCTGTGTGGTGGGAGAGGCAGTCACAAACAGGCAGCTACTCTCTAGTATGAAGAGAGAGGCACAGAGGTCAGAGGAGCCCAGGAAGAACTGGAAGGCCAAGGCCACAGTCCTGATGCCTGAGAAGGGAGAGACAGTGGGGGTGATCTTTGATCAGAGGCCAGACATCATCAATGTTACCTTGTTGGGTGCTGGGTATTTTAGTGTTCCTGTGAATCTTCTCTATCTTTATTCAGAGATGTGGTCATATCACTTGGAAAGTTTGTTTCCTTCAGATCTTCTCTGAAGCAGTGCTCAGTGTAGAGCTAATCATTCCCCATGACTGAGGCAAAACCTTCCAGAATGCTCCATTTGCCACTTTGTGAATTGTGAGATGTTCATTCTGGTCAGTGGAACAATTACTCTTCCCAGTGTTTCGTGACACTGGGTGACCTTGTCTCTAATCCTTTCATAATGTTATTCCCCTGGCCTCAAGGTGTGTCCTCCTGTGCCTGAACTGATAGCTGGGTCCTTGGGCCCCTCTGCAGATATAGGTGACTCTATCCTCCGCTTCTCTGCCCTGTGAACCATGGCTCCTCGGTCTCCATGGACCCCAAGGAACTCTGGGTGTTGCAGCTCCCTGTCCCCGTGCTCTAGCCTGGAAACCCTCAAGGCAGGAAGCTGAGCAACAATCGAGCTGACTTCATTTGTTCCCCGTTTCATGGGGATCATTGTCCTGTGTGGCCTGAAATCCTGTGCTTTGACAATCACTGCTTCATGGGTCCTGTCTGTTTTGTTGGTTTTAGGCAGGTGGGTAACTTGGTGGCTGTGGCTGCCTCTTGGCCAGAAGAGGACACCCCCAACAATTCTGTCCACTCCTCATTTGAATTAAATCCTTCTCTCCTCCACCTCCTCTCCTTCTGCTAACTCAGACTGATGTGTGGCCTGGGTCAGCTTGTCCACCGTGCCCTTTAGGCCATGGGCAGGTCAGAGGGTTTTGGACCTGGAGGGGCCCAGAACCTAGGGAGAAGGTGGAGAGATTTTCCCTGTAGTGCCGTCCACACACCTGGCAGCATGTACTCAGAAGACATCCGGGAGCCAGAGGAAGCTCACTGTGCTGTCCAGGGAAGGACTGTCATCCTCCCCAGGGGCTGACAAAACTGAGGCCCAGAGAGGCAAAGCCCCTTCCAAAATCACACAGCCCAAGAGGGCAGAGCAGGACTTGAACCCAGGCCTGGACGACTTTGGTATTGATAGGTAACATTCGTTGGGTACTTTTTCTGTGCCAGGCCCTGTTCTAAACACTTTCCACGCCCTGCTATGCTATTCCTGGCACAGTCCCATCAGGCTAGAACACCTGACTCAGTTTCCAATAGGCAATGCTGCTGAGGGTTTCAGAGTAGTGGGCTCTGGAATGGAGGTTTGAATCCCACTTCTTGCTTTTGAAGCATATGTGATCTTGAACCCATTACTTAAACTCTTCACTTTAGTGTCTTTACCTATAGCCAGATGTTATAGGTCAAATTGTGTCTCCCACCCACCCAAATTCATATGTTGGAGTCCTAATATCCAGGACCTCAGAACATGACCTTATTTGAAGATAGTGTCTTTAAAGAGGTGATCGAGTGGAAAGGAGGCCATCTGGATGGCTCTAATCAGGTATGACTGGTGTTCTTATAAAAAGGGGACATTTGGGCCCAGAGAATATGGAGCATAGACAATGTGGAGAGGCTCAGGGAGAAAGAAGCACTCTAGGAGCCAAGGAGAGAGGCTAGGAACAGACTCTCCCCTGCAGACCTGAGTAGGAACCAATCGGGCCCATGCCTTGATGGTGCACTTCGAGCCTCCAGAATGGTCAGGAAGTCAGCTTCTGTTGTCTAAGGTCCCCAGGTCTGTGGGACTGTGTTTCGGCAGCCCTACCAAACTCCTCTACCAAGGCTGATTTCCGTGTCCATCTCATCTTGTGAGGATTACATGAGAGCACATGTAAGGTGTTTGGGAAAGGGCCTGGCATACCCTAATACTCAGAAATTGGTGAGGAAGCTGAGACCCAGAGAGGTGAAGCAGCTTTCCCAGGATCACACAACTCATAGTATCTGAACCCAAACCCTACATTCCCAACAACTCGCCCGGCCTGCCTGAACTGCTGTCTAAGCTCTTTACTCAGTGCCCTCTGCCGGAGTTCCCACCACCCTGTGCCTCTTTTGCCCAGAGTTGATGCTTAACCACATTCATCAATCATCCTTTCAGAGGCCAAAGGGGAAGAAAATGAAACAGTGGAAAAGAGGGCCAGGCTGGCAGAGAAAGGATCTAACTCAAGGAAGTAATTATATATTAATTGGAAAAGTCCACCGGCGTGCTCATGGATTTAGCCCCGCCGTGTCCCTGATGGATATGCAGCCCTGGCTGCCTTCCAGTGGCAAGAACCATGTCAGAGTGGTGTCTGCTGCAAGTCAAGGCTCTGCCACCATCCAGGTGTGCTGGCTAGCAGGTGGGGGGCTGGAGGCTGTGCAGGGAGAAGACATTCCTGTGGAGAGGAGGGCCTGGCACTCCAGATTGGAGCTGTCTGGCTCCTTGACTAAGTGCTAAATGATGGGTGCTGGGAGCCGAGCCTCAGTTTCCTTGTCTGTAGGAGGGGGGGCCACTGGGATGAGGGTGGTGTTCAAGAGCCTGTTGCCCAGTAGCAACTTCCAGTCATGTCTTATTGGAGGCCAGAGAAAGTCAGGGTGAGGTTGCAGAGAACAGAGTCCTCTCTGATCACCCATGATGGGGAAGGGGTGCAGGGCAGTGGAGTGGTGGGGTGTGTGTGTGAAGGAGCAGTTAGGCGGATGTTGAGACTTCCCCGGGCTCTGAATTAGAGAGTAAATGTCACCAGGATGAAAAGTACCCAAGATCATCACAACTCAGCTCCCCTCTCCATCCCTCATGTCTGCCCTGGGAAGAGGGATCATAATGCAGACCAAAGAGGGAAGACATGATCTCAGGGTATATAACCAGAAAGTGGTTGGGGTCATGTCTCCCTGGGGCAGACGTCAGGATGTGGGGGCCCTCGGCCCCCAGAGGCCCAGGACACCGTTTGGGTCACTCAGATTTAGTAAATAAAAATAAGGGCTGCTAAATTGTGAATTTCAAATAAACCATGAATGGTTCTTAGCATAAGTAGGCCCTGTGTTAATATTGGTCCCTACTTGTGCTAAACATTTTGTTGGTTCTTACCTGAAATCCAGAGCTAACTGGGCCTCTCGTGTGTCACCTGACAGCCCTAGGCACAGGGAAGGGCAGGAGATGGCTGGTTTGGGGGAGGTAGAACTCTCAAGTCAGACTGCCCAAGTTCTGGCCCACTCCCAGAGCCACAAGGAGCAGGTCTGCAGCTCGAGTGTGCTTCCCAGCCAGGTCTCTGAGGTTCAGCTGCTGGAAGGGCCTCCCTGGCCCAGTCCCTCCACGGTCAGAGAGGCCAGAGCTGCAAGTGAAGCCCAGTGTCCTGGGTGCCCCAGCCTGCATGCCCTGATTCCCACCCTGCCTCTGCATCCAACACACACACACACACACACACACACACACACACACACACACACACACGGCAGGCCTGATGCCAGGCCAATGCCTGAGATTATAGGTGAATGGTGAAGGTCAAGTGAGCTTCCAAGTAACCAGGTTGCTCAGTCTGTGAGCAGCCTCTACATCTCTGAGTGTGCATCCTGTGATATGACCTGGTACCTCTTGGGGTGGCCTGTGTGTGTCCCTCAGGGCCTGCCAGTGAGGTCTGTCTGGGGCTCTAGTCACGGCAGAAGGGTGATGGGCTGGGAGCAGAGCACTTTATGCCCACTTTGTGGTCCAGAGCCTAGTCCCCTGGCCATGCTCAAGGGCAAGGGAGACTGAAACATGCTCCAGCCATGTGACCTGGAAGAGGAGGACCCAGGCGTGGTGCAAATGTAGTCAGACTCCGCCACCAGTGGCTGCTGGGGTGGGCCCACTGAGTGGTTAGAGTTGGGTATATTTACATAGAGTAATGGGATTTGCTGATGGATGGGGTGAGGAGGTAGAAGAAGACAGGATCCAAGACTGACTCCAGGACTGGACAGCTGACAGAGGTAAAGAAGGTGAGGCTCTGGGGTAGGGGAGAATGGGAGAACTGGGGGTTCCCTTGCCCAGCTGCCAGGGCACACCCTGTAGGCCTATTCCTTTAGGGCCCTTGGGAAGGCCCAGATCCTGCCCTGAGTTTAAACTCAAGTCAGAGGATATGTGAGTGTGTGTGTGCACACATGTATACAAGCATATGTATGTCTGAACAACAAATAGGAACTTTACCCTCCTCAAGCCCCTCCAAGTGATTTTGCTGCTGCTGGGGTGCGTGGTGTTGATGAAAGAACTTCCCAGGAGGCACAAGTCCTGGCCTTTGTCTTGTTTCTGCTAGACTTGCTGTGAGCCCTTCTATAAAGCCCTGACTCTTTCTGGGCCTCAGTTTCTCCATCTTTAAAATGAGAGGGTTGGTCCAAACCAGAGGCTGCAAGCTGGTGGTCCAAAGGCCGAGTTCAGCTTGCAGCCTGTTCTGTCCTCATGGTGTTTGTCAAAATACCAAAAAACATGGGAGATTTACTTAAAATTTTGATTCAGTCTCTTGAGATTTGGGCCTTTTTAATGTCTGTTTTATTGAAAAGTCACTTTAGGAATAAACCAAAGAGCAAAAAATACCTTTGCCCAACACAGAGCCCAATATTTCTTACGGGAAGCTGTGTTTGAAAAAATCTTATAGCTATGGAAAGGATAGTAATAATTAATAATAATAATACTTATCATTCATCTATTGCTCTGCAATTCAATGTACGATACAATCATCACTAGGAGGACCCTGTGGTGTAAATATTGTCCTATTTTACAGACAGAGAAGCTGAGGCTCAGAGCTCAGCTGAGCTGGGGACCTCTGAGAGGGAGCAGGCCCAGGGTCGGGAACTAAAAGTGGGCTGAGGGGCCAGGTGACAGGCCACCAGCTAACCTGGCAATTCTTCTAGTAGGCCTTGCTGCCCTCATGCGAGACACACTTTTCATCTGGATACTAAGGAAGGACATAGGGGTAATTTCTGGTATTTGGGGAGGCGCCTCAAAACATTTTCAGACACCATGAGGCCAGGAAGAGAGGGACTACAGCTTGGAAACTCTCTTTGCTCATGGTAGACTCTGGTTTTCCAGGGCAGAGATAAACTGTGACATGGGACCTAAAAGAAGCTTCTATATATTTTCTCCTCCCTCACCTAGCCACACACTACCTATCCACCCATCCACCCACCCACTCCCCCAACCAGATGTGCACCCTCCACTTACCCAATCCCCCATCCATCCATCTATCCACTCACCCATCCATCCACTCATTGCTTCACATCCCTACCCATCGTGACACCCACGTAAAGAAGAAATAAATGATCCAACGGAAGATATCAACCAACCATCCAGCCATTTTATTTGTCCATGCTGTGATCCAGGCCCAGTGCTAACATTGGGGAGTTCCAGCACAGCCTAGACACCAAGGGACTCCCAGTGTGTGGGGCCATCAGGCTGTGGTCTCAGAGGTATCTGAGTTTCACCAGTGTCTGTGAGCACAGAGTTCAGAGGTGCCATCTCTTGGTGGCTCAACACAATCACCAAAGGTCCCTGTGGTCGGCCTCACACCACACCTCACCCGCAAGCAGACACACCTGGGGACCAGCAGATGCACAGAAACACACCCACGTGCAACCCCCCCCCCCCCCCCGAATCTCTCAGGCCCATGGAGAGAGACACAGAGTTGGGTAGTTGCAGGAGCCCACACAATGTAGGTGCCCCAGGACCCCAGAGGTACTTGAAGGTGCAAAGTCACGTGACTACTCAAGACTACCGAGGGACACACACACACACATGCACACACACGTGTGCGCCTGCGCATGCACAGAAATGCAACCAGACACATATTAGAATACCCACAGCCTCTCAGAGGAGAGCTCTGCAGGTTGGCAGGCATTGGATGTAGGAGCAGAGAGGCCTTGTCCACACCTCTCTGCCAATCTGCCCTAGGACCCTGACATCCAGGAAGCCCTGCTGAGCCCTGCTGCTCATGGGACCCCTCACCCCAGCTTTTCTGCCCCATAACTGAGGACTGTGCCTCACCTCTCAGGACACATGGCAATGGCAGGGGCATCCGGCTGGGGAACGGGCTCCCTGAGTTGATTTATGCTGTGTGGTGATTCATCAAGCCCTCTGATAGTCACCCAATCCCAAGGGCACAGGCCTGCCCCCCACATGGCTCACTATGAGCTCACTGCTCAGTGACCTTGCTCAAAAGGCCTAGGCTGGGGATCTGATTTCTGTCCCAGGTAATAACAATGACACCCCAACCCAGGCATCCAGGGTCCACTTCTGCCTGGTTGGCCAACAGAACTCGAGAACCCAGCTATGCGAGGGCCCCCATGGGAACCAGGCCTCGCAGCTCCTTACCCCAAAGCAAGTACCAGAATTAAGAAGAAGCACAGGCCATGGAATGATACAGGCAGACTCAATATAAATAAAATATTCATATAAAAATAGTCTCTTACAAAATATTCTCTCTTATCCAGTGGCTCACTTTCCAAAAGATGGAAACTGTTGGGAGTTTTATTAATATCTTTCCTCTCTCTCTGTATTCCAAACTGGATTCTTCTATTGGTGTGAATTTGAGCTGGGGAGGACTAAAGGATGGAAATCGTAATCAGGGCGATGTCTCCAAATCTGGACCAGCTTAAATTTCTGGATAAGTAGCAGCAAACAGCAAAAAAATATAAACGTGTGTGTATATATATCTATATATGTATAAAGGACGTCTGCTTTTAAACATCTAGTGCTGGGGGTGGGTGGGGAGGTACTCGCGAAATCAACTAGTAGAAATATCTGCGTAAAGGATAGTTATTTACAGTTCTACTTGGCTCCTTGTCCTAGCAACAAAATTATCCCGCAAAGAAAGCAAGCGGTCCACTTTGATTGCAGAAAACGGATCCCGACGAGGTGGAAGGATTCTTTTTAATTAAATAAATTAATATTATTTTTTTTATCAGAATAAATTGTTAAATATTGCTATATTGAGGCCCCTGGGTCCAGAGCTCCTGGTGCAAAAGGCTCTGCTCCAGCGGAGGAGGGCCCCCTCCCCTGGCGGCGTGTGGGGTGGGGCGGAACAGCAGTGGGTGTGGAAGAGAACAGTCCAGGGCTCTGGGGAGATCTTTCCACCGGGTGCCTGTGGGAAACCTGGGAGAGGTTTCCCCACAGCAGAAAAGACAAACTCAGCATTCCTCCCACGGATATCCTGGAAGAGACCCGCCGGGGTGACTGCAGCTGGGGAGCTGTCCGGTCCCCGCTGCGGTCTAACTTGCGGCTGGAGGTGCCCAGCCGGCCCCAAGGGCGACAAGCTGAGTCCCGGGCTCACTTGCACGTGTACACCTCAGTGCGCTCGCTGCAGGTGTTGCACTTGACGTAACAGCACCAGTGGAACTTGCAGTTGCACTGCCACACGCGGGCATACTGGTGGGTGTTGTAGCCGCGGCCACAGCACATGAGGTCACAGCCGCTGGCCTGCGGGGCTGTCTTGTTGCAGGCGCGGCCCTGTGTGCCCACACTGCCCGTCACCGGGTCCTCCTCGCAGTAGTTGGGTGACTTCTCGATGTACACCAGGTCTGTGTCCATGGGCTTGCGGTACGACAGTGGCTTCTTGATCTTCAGGAAGGTGGGCCGCTTGTTGCGGCTGGCACGCACGGGCTCCACATGGACCGCCTCGTTGTACTTGTCCTTGAGCACGTAGCCCAGCTCCCGGAACTGCGGCAGCGTCGTCCAGCATGTCTTTGTGGTGCACGAGCCGGACACGCCGTGGCACTTACACTCCAGCTTCATATTTTCCTCCAGGATCTGCAGGGGTGGGTGGGGAAGAGCACAGCACCCGTCACTGCATGCACTGGCCTGGGGTGGCCCCCAGCCCAGCCCACCCTTGCCCTGTCATGCCCAGCCTAGCTGGCTCCCGCTTTTGTGGTTCTTTGTGGTGGGGTAACTCAGACCTGGATTCAAATCCCTCTCACCGGTGCTTCTACCTGGAGCCCACTTGCTCTCCCGGTCCCTCCCAGCTCCTATCTGGTGATTAGATTGGTGCTCAAATGCATTCAGGCCAGTCCAGGGCACACAGAGGGTTCTTTTTGACCTGGGCAGGTTTATTTTATTTTGTTTATTTATTTATGTAAGAGAGGGAGAGAATGAGTGAGCAAGTACAAGCAGGGGAGAGGCAGAGGTAGTGGGGGAAGCAGACTTCTGGTTGAGAAGGGAGCACCAGGAGGGACCAGATCCCAGGACCCCAGGATCATGACCTGAGCTGAAGACAGACGCTTAACCAACTGAGCTCCGCACCAGGTGCACTTAGCCTGCACAGGTTTAAAATCATTTTTTTTTTTAATATTTTATTTATTTATTTGACAGAGAGAAATCACAAGTAGTCAGAGAGGCAGGCAGAGAGAGAGAGAGGGAAGCAGGCTCCCTGCTGAGCAGAGAGCCCGATGCGGGACTCGATCCCAGGACCCTGAGATCATGACCTGAGCCGAAGGCAGCGGCTTAACCCACTGAGCCACCCAGGCGCCCGGTTTAAAATCATTTTTAAACCAACATTTAAAAACCAGCAGATAGACTTCCAGGTTCAGTTGGTTGGTTGGTTGGTTTCTGTGTTTTGACAAATAGAAAGGGCATCTGGCAACTCTAGGATGCGATTCAAAGCATTTACTAACTGGTATGACTGAGGGCAGACCTGCTGGGTGGAAAGTTGACTACACATGGCAGCGTGACAGCCCTGCTCACCGCAGCCTTTGTCAGCACTGTCACACGGCAGCGACACCTGGAGCTGCCTCCTTCACTGGCTGGTATCCCTCAACTTGCCATAGTCCCCACCTCTCCATATTGCCTCCTTGACCTCGAGCTTGTATTTTCAGAGGTCATCTGCTTGACCACTTAAGACATCTGCCAGGCACGGTGAACACCCAGAGATGGGAACCCTGGCTCTGATTTAGCCTTCCTGGGCTATGCCCCATTTCCCTGGATGTCCCTGGCAGCTTTCTCTGACCTCCAGCCTACGTGGGGTACCTCTTTTTCTGAGTTCCCAATTCCCCTCAGGCTCCCATTGCCCTAGCACTGAGACGCAGTGTTGTACGAGGAATGAAAAGCACAGAAGCTGGACCCCGGGTTTAAATCCCAGATCTAACACAAACTTGCTGTGTGCCCTCGGGCAACTTCCTTGAGTCCTCTGTGCTGCATTTTCCCCTTGTGCAAAATGGGAGTGACAATTGATATTAATTGTAATCATACAATAAAACACTTGATAGCAACAGAAAAGAATGAACTAATACACACAGGAAGAACAGATCTCTAAGACGTAATGCTGAGAGAAAGAAGTTGGATGCTGAAAAGAACATACTGTGTGATTAAACAGATGTGAGGTTGAAGAACAGGGAAAGCTAATGCCTGGGTTTCATTCTTCTCTACATACTTGGACAGTGGGCCACAGATGGCCCGTAAGCCATATTTTGCTGACCCCTGCCTTGGAATATCCATGCAAGCAAAGGAGGCAACATTTACCAAACCCCCGTGGTACTTAGTATTTAGGTTGTTATTAGGCTTTGGGATTTGTTCTTTTTAAAATCTCTTCACTCCTTCCCTTCTTTCTTCATTCTTTTTAAAAACTATATTATAGAAGGAAGTATCTTTGGAACTAAAGCTTCTCTTCCCTTATCATCATCTTCAGTCTGATTTTATCGCAGTCGACATTTATGAAGGTCCTACTGTGTACCAGACACTAGGGCGGGAAGGTACGAGTGAGCAGTTTCTGGGTCACAGTGTCTGAGCATTTTCATGGTCTCCATGTGGACTGTCAAATTTACTTGGCTTGTTATATAGTGAAAAAAAAAAAAAGTGGATTAATGAGTAAATACCTAAACACTTATTAATCACCTGTACACGCACTGGGCCCATGCCTCTGTAAGTGGCATCATTGAACTCCATGAGGTTAGTATGATTCCATTTTACAGGGGTAAAAACTGAGGCTCAGCTAAGTCCTGGAGCTGGTCTGTGGGGGCATTCAGAGGCGAGGATTTTACTGCTGAGGGCTGTGAACCAACTGCTTGAACCAACTGCCGCTTACTTGCTTTGTGACCTTGGAATTGTCACACCCCCTCTCTGGGCCTCAGCTGCCGTCACTGAAACATGGAATAAAGGCAATTCCCTCTTTTCTGGCAAAAGTCAGGGTGCTGGAACAGAATCAGACATTCAAGAAATAGTCACTAGCTCTGCCTCTGGGCTGGGCCAATGCCAGTGCTGGGGATACAGAGGTGGCAAGATCTGGTTCCTGTCTCCAAGAATGGGCTTGTGTTCAGGGTCCTCCCCGTCCTAAGAGCTCTGCATCCAGGAGGAGAGGACCAGAGCTTGGGTCAGTGGTCTCACTGGGAAGGGAGCACCACCCTGTTTAAACCATGGTGTCTGTAATCCGATGAGCCAGCAATGCCACAAGCATCCAGAATGTTCAGGGACAGAACTTTCAGCTGGCTGAATGCTCTGATTCCAGGACACCTAGAGAGCACCTCCTGGGTGAGCAGCCCCGTCAAATAACACAGATGTCCCTTTTGGACGTCAGTGAGGATATAGTTCCTAAGAGTCCAGCCTTCCTTCCTGCCTCGGCTTGAGAAGCGTGGGAAAAGAGCACAGCTCAGGGGTGTGGCGATGCGCTTGGGGGCAGGGTAAGGCAGCAGGTTCCGGCTGACTGAGATTGCAGTGTAGTCAGACATTTCGACATGGATATGCTGGGGGATAATCAGAATGGATTCTGACGCTCCTGAAGATGCAGGGCCGTGCACACATGGCATGGCGTCTCATAACACGTGCTGACCTACAGCTCAGAAATCTCACTTCCAAGGCATATACTTGAGAGAATGAAATGCTCATGCGCACAGGAAATAGGTTCAAGGATGTTCATAGCAGCAGCATTGATGGATGTATGGAGACTGCCTAGAGTGGATTCATGGTGTCTTCGCACTGGGCGCTCTCTGTGTGTCCAGCGTGGTGGGATGGATAAGCTAAGAGGTGCGCTCTTCAGGACTCTACAGGACAGTGACAATGAACAGCTATAGCAAAGCACACCAACAGAGGTCAAGCCCAGAAATACAGTGGGGAGGGCAAAAAGCAGTCGGAAAAGATGTCCCCGGGATGAATTCATGTATATCAAGTTCAAAGGTAGGCAAAAGTGAATTGTATGTTTCAAGGCCACCTACAGAGGGGGAAAGTACAATAAGAAGTAAAGAAATGAGGGTCACAAATACCAAGACAGTGGCTGTTTCTGGGCTGGGGTGTGAGGGGCTGTGGTTGACAAAGGTCACCGGGGGCACTGAGGCTTTATAATCTTTCTTTTAAATAGTACGAATGTCCCATGAGCTTTTTTGCATAGAAGCTATATGTCACAATTTATAAAAATGCAGTGGGTCCAAAAGCCACTAAGCACTAAGCTCAACATCATTTGCATCAGGCAAATGCAAATCAGAATAGAATAGCCACTTCCCACCCTCTAGGATGGCTGACAGAAGAAATACAGATATGCAAGTGTTAGCAAGAGTGTGGAGAAATGGAAACCTTGACACACCATCAGTGGGAATGTGAAATGGAGCAGCCCTGTGGTTCCCCAAAATGTGAAACATAGGGTTATCATATGGCCCAGTGCTATAGACTGAATGTTTGAGTCCACCTCCAAATTCACGTGTTGAAATCCTAGTAAGTGGAGCCTCTGGGAGGTTCTTAAGTCATGAGGATGGAGCTGTCATGAATGGGATGAATGCCTTATAAAAGAGGCTCCAGAGAGACCCCATTAGGGGTTACCCTTCCACCATGTGAGGTCACAGGAAGACGGCACTGGCTTTGAACTAGAAAGAGGGCGAGATGCTGTGTGCCTTCATCTTGGACTTCCATCCTCCATAACTGTGAGACATAAATGTCTGTTGTTTATATGTCACCCAGTCCGTGGGACTTTGTCATAGCCTCCTAAAAAGACTAAGACACCCAGCCAGCAATTCTGCTCCTAGGTATATACTCAGGAGAAATGAAAACATACGCCCATACAAAAACTTGTTAACCAATGTGAACAGCAGCATTCTTCATAATCGCCAAAGAGTGGAAAAACCCAACTGTCCATCACCTGATGAACGGATACAGAAAACATGGCACAGGCACACACAATGGAACATTATTTGGCCACAAAAACGAATGAAGTGCGGACACACGCTACAACACGGATGGACCTTGGAAGCATCACGCTCAGTGACAGAAGCCAGACCCAAATTGTATGGCTGCATTTACATGCGATGTCCAGAAGAGGCACATCTACAGAGACAGAAGGTAGATGAGCAGTTTGGGAAGAGCCTGGGGGAAATGAGTGTCTGCTGGGGGTTACAGGTTTCTCTCCGAGATAATGAAAATACTCGAAAATTATGATGGTGGAACACATCTGAGAATATGTTAAAAAAAAAAAAGCATGGAACTGTACACTTTATATGAGTGCCCTGGATGGTATGTGAATTATACCTTAATAGAGTGGGTTCTCTAAAAAAAATCCTTGAAGGTTTTAGTGGAAAAGCAATAGGTGGTATTTTTGAGGCTGTGACACTGACTGTTTGCGTTCGGCGGATGCCGGGCCAGGACCCCCAGTGCCGAGGTCAGACTCTGGGGTCAGGCTGGGTATGGCTGCTACTCCCACTTCATGGGGCCTTCCGTACACTGCCTCCGTACACTGCCTCCCTCTTCCTGTGAGGCCACAGCTGGCCTGAGGCCATTGCAGTATTTGTGTGGGGCCCTCATCAGATGATGTCCAGCCTGTGAACCCAGCAAACTTTGCATTTTCAGAGCCCCGGTGATTGCATTATATCTGTGCTAAGCTGTGCATAATCACAGCTGCCCTGGCCAGAACTGGCCACCCAGGCGGGCATCCGGATGGGCACCCAGCCCTCTGCCTGAGGCAGGGGACAAGAGCAGAGGAAACAAGTGTGGGACAAAGCCACATTCTTTGCACCCCCTGACCCCACCCCACACCCCCGAAGACCAGGCTGGCTACCAGCTTCTTGGCTGTCTAGAGGGACTTCAGAGCTCCCTTTCCATTGGGACAGTCTGGATTGTGATCCAGGGACATGTAGGCTCTAAGGGTTTGAAGAGTCTGCAGGCTCTAAGATGATACAACCTCTTGCACCTTCCTAGAGCTTGGCACAGAGCAGGTGCCCAGGAAATGCCCAAAGGGAAATTCACCAACAGGATGCATTCAAACTATTCCATGACCAGCAGGCAGTGAGACAGAACAAACTCTCCTGAATGTTCAGGGTCTGGGAGGCCCTGCCAGGCTGGACGGAGGGGAAGTGCTGAGGATCCTGGGAGCAACTAAGATCAGGGGAGGGGCGATCAGAGGGCTTGGAGCAGCTGCAATGGACTCATGTCAATATTTTATGACCCTGATTGCACTGGTGGGTCCCAGCTTACACGGTAGCCACAGCAGCCTGCTTGGGGTCTGCTGTTTGGCCATCCTGGGATAGAGAGTTGCTTCGATGCAGCAGGAAAGTAAAGGAGAAAATAAAGCTGTGAGGTTCACGGTCTGGTGTCTCAAGAGTGTCGTCTCTGGAGAACATGGAGGTCTCCCACTTCTCACCCCACCGATGGCCTGGGATCTGAACACAGCAAGGGGCCCCAGATTAGTGGGCTGGTGGTGCCGGGGGGAGGGGGTGGCTCTTTTGGGGGAGACAAGAAGCGGCTGCAATAGGGGTTCACATTTTACCTTATAAATCCTCACTCCTGTTCCTGGCCTCCACTGGCTTCCCTGCCCACTCACAATAAAATCCCACCTCGTAGCCAACACGCAGCCACAGGTGGAGAAGAGAAGGAAATATGTTCCCCTCATCAGGTAAAACTCCTGATTTTCCTGACATTCCCTCAGAGGTGGCCATTATCATCCCATTTCACAGGTGAAGCAAGTGAGGTTCAGAGAAAGGGAGGGACTTAAGCAAGAACGGAGTGTGAGTCTGTATGTCTTTCCAGACCACTCCCTGTGCTCCTGACCTTTGCTGCATGCCACAGGAGATAGTATAGGGCACCTAACCATTGCTACTGGTGACTGGCTGGTTGGGCCTGGTGGATATCGGTCATGGGACAGTATGAATGCAGTTGCCACCTCCAGTTAGGCCTGAACTGCGGAAGCCCTGTTGGGAGATTAGAGGGCAGGAGGGAACTCCTCCTGCTTGCTCCCCACCGGGACCCTCATTTTCATCTCCCTAGAAAGACACTGCCAAGGGTCGCTCCCTATTTCTTCCTTCCCCTCTGTCTCAGGCAGCCACTAAATAGTATTCTGTCTTTATGGTTTTCCCATTTGAGACATTTCACATAAATGGCACCTTATAATAAGATGGCCTTTTGTGGGTCTAGTTTCCTTAATTCAGCACAGTGTTTTTTTCGTTTTTGTTTTTTAAAGATTTTATTTATTTATTTGACAGACAGAGATGACAAGTAGGCAGAGAGGCAGGCAGAGAGAGAGGAGGAAGCAGGTTCCCTGCTGAGCAGAAGAGCCCGACGTGGGGCTCGATCCCAAGACCCTGAGATCATGACCTGAGCTGAAGGCAGAGGCTTTAACCCACTGAACCACCCAGGTGCCCCAGCACAGTGTTTTTAAGGTCCCTCAATGTAACATGGTGTAGCTTGTACCAATACGTCTTTCTTTGTCATGACTGTATAATATCTCATTGTGTGGCTATGCTACATGCTGTCCCCCATCCCTCAGTTGTTGGACAGCAGCCCCTTCCTAAACACTCTATAATTTCCTAGTCTGAGTGCACCCAGTGGACTGGCCATGACTGTGATGCCAGTGGCGAGACGCGGCTCCTTTGAGGTGAGCTGAGAACGAGCCCCTTCCTCTTGACTGCCAGGCCTGTCCTTGTCTACCTCTTGGATCTGGTCTCCTGTTCCTTACCCGGCTAATCTTTACTGCCATATCAGAGGCTCAACTCAACAAGTCTGCCACCGGGTCTGTGCCCTCTGGGGGAGACTCATACATGTGCCAAATGACACAGAGTACCTCACAGAGGGGGTTATCTGAAATATCGAAAGCCCAAGAGAATCAAAAGTTCCACCAATGGGGACTGGTTACATAAATTCTGACGATTCTCTAAACTGGAATGTCCTGCAGCTGTTAAAGAGAACAAGGCAGTTCTGTACTTACTAATGAGGGCTGATTGGCAAGAGACACGGGGAAGAGAACAAAGCAAGGTGCGGAAAAGTATGCAGACCACGAGCTCACTGGTGTGAGAAAGAAAAAAATACATGCACTGGTGTTAGTAAGAACACAGAATAATCTCTCTGGAAGAATGCATGAGAAATTGGTAAGAGTGGCAACTTCCGGAGAGGATACCCAGTGCTGGGGATTTGGGGAGACAGGAGCCTTCCTTCTCATGGGGTTGTCTTTTGTACCTTTTGAACATGCTGTCATGTCAGAAAAAAGTCACCTCCTCCACGAAGCCTGCCTTGATTGTCAGTGACTCCCTCAGGTTCTTCATGGCTATCCTGGGCTATTGATACCTGTCAACTTGGCCCTGTGAGACTGTCTACCTGTCAGCGTCTCCCATCAGGCCAGTGGGTCTCTGTGGTGGACGTGGAACTATACCATTCATATACCCCTTCAAGGGAAGTCTTGCATCCAAGCTACAGCTAGTAAGGTGCTAGCCAATTGGCTTAGGGTGGGGGGGCAGGAAAATAAGCCCTTTTGTACCTTGTGTAGTATTCGCTAATTTCTTCGAGAGCAATGTTCCTATCATGGCTGATTTTTAAGCTACAAGTGATTTAGCAATTGGTTCACAAATCCCTGGATCTTTAACACGGTGCCTGTGAGCCCACACGAGCGAGCCCCAGTGCATTATGGGGCCAGGAGTGCAATCAGCATGCAGCCCCCAGTGGTCAGATACTCCAGGGCCTGCCCCAGTTGCAGAACTGCAGCCTAATTGGGTGGGCTGCAGCCAGAGGCGGAGAGAGGGAGGGGTAACAGGTCTGGCCACTCTGATGGGCAGTACCTGCTCTAGAGTTCTTCCCACGGCTTTGTCTGGCCAACACTGCAGCAGAGCATCTCGGTCCAGTCCTGCTCCTCCCCTTTCCCTTGGCTGAGCCCTACTGAGTACCTGGGACCTAAAACACCATCTCAGCCTCTACTTCTCCAGAACCCCGCCTGTGACATTCCTCGGAGATGGGGGCCAGGACATTCACCTCCACCTCCCTGGCCTCTGGCAGAGAAAGCCTGGCGTGGAGACGGTACTGACCAGTAGGAAGCAGAAAGAAGGACCTAGTGCATGTCTATCCATGTTCATTCACTGACTCATTTTGCATTGAGCACTAACTGTGTGCCATTCGGTCCATTTGGGATCACCACCACTACTGGAGACCTGGGAAGACCCTGAGGCAGGAAGATACCATCCCTGCCTTCTCTGGGCCTGCAGATCCCAGATCCCAGCTGGAAGCAGCCATGATAGCCCTCCTGAATCTAATTATAAATTAGTGTGTTCCATGAAGGAGTGGGACAGAATGCAAAGAAAAGTTTCGACCCAAGAGTAGCTGCGCTTGGGTGCAGTTCCAGGAAGCTTCCCCCAAGAAGGCAAAGGCTGAGCTGGCAGCCAGAAAACAGGAGGGCTCAAACTTAGCCAAATTTAGCAGGATGGGGAAGGGGCATTTCAGACCAGGAAAGAGCACATGCCAAGGCCCTGAGGTAGGAGGGATGTGGCCTGTCCATTGAGAGAAATGGGAAGGGGCCGGGGGCTGACCACTCAGGGCAGGGAGGAGCCTGGATCACCCTCCAGCCAAGGCGTGCCACTAGGGGCCTTTCAGGCAAGGGAGTAGCAAGGTCCGAATGACACCTTTAGAGATCATTCCAGACAGAGCAGACATCAAGTTAGAGAAGGTCAGAGTGGCAGGATAGTGATATGGAAAGAAACCGTCGCCATCACACAAGCCAGAGACGACAGTGGCTCTGACATAGATGGAAGGGATGGGAGGGAAACATGAGCAATACTTGGTGAATGATCTGTGGGGAGATTGTGGGGGCCCAGGGCAACTCACAGGCCTCCCATGGCTATGGACACTATGCACTGAAGCAAGGAACCCAAAGAAGGACTAGGCTGGAGGAAGAGCATGTATTGAAGAGATGATGGGGAAATTTCTGGCATAGTGAGTAACCCATAAGAGGGGTGTCTGGGGAGGCTTTTGGTGCCCCTGAAATCTGTCCCTAGTCAGCATGGGTGCCCACAGGAGAGAATGTGACTGGAGTCCCAGTCAGTATTCAGTCTCTCTCACAGACTAAAGCATGTGGTTGAAACCAGCCAGAAGTGGGGAAACACCTATAATCTTTGGTATTAAAAAAAAATTACAAAAGCACAGGATAAGATATTCTGAGAAAAACTGAAAGCTTTACATGACCACAGGTTCATTATGAGCTAATAAGCTGCTAAAAAGCCTGAGGTCATATTAACTGAGGTCTGGTGCCCACAGTAAGGGAGGAGATTGCTATGTGATTTTCAGAACTGAGCTATGCCCTGGCAGATGGACAGAGACACAGTATGTATAGGAAAAAGGGCTGGAGACCCCATACTGAAGTAGATGGAGCTGACCAGCCTAGAGAAGGCAGTGTCTGGTTGTTCTGGTGACTGCCCCACCTGCTCTGCAAATCTGTCCTGGGGCAGGGTGAGTGGGAGGGACAGTGTGTCCATCCAGAGGGCAGAACGGGGACTCCAGCTGGAGAGGAGTCACAGGATAGTAGATCCCTGGTCAGTGAGATGCCAGCCTTCCCCACCAAGCTGACCAGACCTGGATGGGGGTTGCTGGGGAGGTGATGAGCTCCCCGTCCTAGAGAGTGTGGTAGCAGCAGTTGGGGTCTGCAGTGGGGATGCCTGCAGAGGGTAGGGTGGGGCTACTCTCAATCTGCTTCTCTATCCCCCAACTCAGCCCCAAACCTATCTGGAGAGCAGGAAGGATTTTCTGCACTGCTGGAGGGAGAAAAATCAATCTCTTTCTGACAGGTCTCCCAGGAAGTGCCAACAATGTACCAGGTGCTGCCCAGAGCCCAGAATTACCCAGGACAGGATTCTTAGGCCTGGGAGGGGCCTTGGGAGAAACTTGGCTCCAGAAATTCCTTGATTCATAACACCAAATAGATACTATTGAAGCTGGCCTCCTGGGCCATGGCAGACTCTTGGGGCTGTCCAGAGGATCTGGGAGTGAACTTCTGGGAAGCAGAAGGGGTTCTGAGGGGAGGGAGATCAGACAGTGAACTTGAACTCCCACCCAGTCCATGCTGCGTGGCACTCCTGTGACTGGGAGCCTCTGTCACCCTCCGAAGCATTCTGAAGGCCTCTAAATTGGAAAAAACCCAAAGCTGTTTCTCAGCATTGAATTCCACTGCTCCCTCTCACAGACCCTCCCACGCTGAGGCCACTGGGAAGATCGTGACACCCCCCACAGTCCAGGAGGATATCCCACCTCAGGGTGGTCCGTGACTCCTGCCACACCCTCCACTGGGTGTGCAGCTCCATTCCTCTCCCCATTGTCTGACCCGCCCCCCAAACCTTCAGGAGCCTCAGAAAATGGTCTTCTTCCTCAGAGCATCCTGCCCTGCCCACCAATGCCGGCAGGACTCAGCAAGCCTGGATCTCTCCTGCTTCCAGCCTTCTCTTTGTGCCTGGTTTCACAAGGCTGCTGTGGCCTTCAGAGCTCTGCAAACACTGCCTCCTCAGTGAGGCTTTCCCAGCCACCCACATTATGGTCATCCTGTCAGCGATGGCTCCCAGCACCTGCCAGTCATCCCTCCCAGATCCCACTGCTCACCTCCCAGTTCCTACCAGTCATTACTCCCAGGTCCCATTGCTCATTGTTCTCTGATCCCACAGCTCATTGCTCATGGTTCACATTGCCCATTGCTCCCAGGTCTCACTGGTCATGGCCAAGGATAGGATCTTGACTCAGGCCAGTCAGGGCCAATAAGAATAAGTCCTGGGGATTCAGTGTGAAGAAAAGATAAGAACTTTTCTGGTCATTTCCCACCAGATGTGAAGAAGGAATGCAGGAACCAGAGTTATGGATAGGCATCCTGCAATCATATGGGTGTGAAGATGAAGTTAACTGGGAAAGCAGAGCTGAGAAAAAAAGAGAGTGTGATGGGTATGTGCAGCTGGCTCCTAGGAATATCCTCTGCATCCTGGATCAAGCTGGACCTGAATGCATTATCCCAGGACAATTCAGTTCCATGAACTGATGAATTTCCTTTGTTTTAAAGCTGGCTTGAGTAGTTTCTGTCTCCTATATCTTAAAATATCCTAACTGATACACAGCTCCCTTTATCTGTGTAGGAGAGATGCTTTTTGTAAAGCTGATAGCTAGCCCATGGGTTTTAAGTCACAGTATGCAAAGATCTGGGGGAGGTGGGGGAAAACTGGTTTGCTTGAAAGGGCCTTGGGGAGGCCAAGAACTTGAGGGCTGGAGATTGAGGTTAGCTGGGCATCTGCTTTCCTTTGATCCCTCCACTGTTGGCCAGCCTGGCTCTTCTGCTCAGTGTTCCCTGTCCCTTCAGGCCTCTAGGTAATAAGAGCTCCCCGGTGTCACCGGTACCAGGTGCTGTAATAGCCCTCACAGGAGTCCCCAAATGCTGCCCACACCCTTTGAAGTAATCCCTTCATTACACTCTCTTCTCTTCCTACAACTGTGTCATCTACCAGACCCTGGCTGGGACACAGGTGGGTAAGATACACCACCTCTATGAGCCTTGGTTTTTGTTTCCTTGTTCAGTGGAACTCACCCCCTGGTGGGCGAGGCCAGGACCAAATGACCAAAGGTATAGGTGCCAGGCCAAAGGAGGCTCTCCAGACATGTGGCTGCTCTTATTCTGACCATTAAATTATTCACAGTAACATGTGACATTTTTGTGTTGGTCTTGGATAAGAGTAGGGACAATTTCTCAGGAAGAGCTCCAGGCTGGCTTCCCACCCAAGCTTCACCTCTTCCTCCCTGCAAGACTGTGAGCCCCACAAGGGCAGGAAACCACGTTCAACCCCAAGAACAGTCACTCACTTCCTTCAGCTGCTATTCTAAATTCTTCACATAAAGCAGCTCACGGAACCCGTACAGCAAGCCCCCGAGGCAGATTTCTCATCCTCATCCCCATTCTACAGGTGAGAAAGCCAAGGCACCAGGGAGTTAGGAAGTGGGGGAACTGGTCTTCTCTGGCAAGCAGTCTGCCTCCGGAGCTCTGCGGGGCAGTGGAACAGAAGGAAGGCTGAGAGCCCAGGATGGCCTTGTTCCCTTAGGCTACAGACACTGGGGTGTCCACACCGGGGGTCCTCTTCCAGGATGCACACTCACCATCCCACCACCCCGGGGTGTGGCTGCTGATCCCAGAGGGCAAGTTCCTCCTAGGAGCTGCTCTCCCAGCATGGAAGCCACCTCACCCAGGGTCATGCCCCTCCTCAGGGCAACTCTAGCCAGTGACTGGTTGACGCTGGCCCTAAAGACCTGTCTCTGTGCCTCAGCTGGGGATGACTCCAAAGGGCCATTCCAGCCCCAGAGCATCTCACGGGACCCGCTGAAGTCTCTGTTGGGGCTACAACACAGCCCACCTTCTCTCCCTTGCTTCCCAACAGATGTATCTTCCCAGAGCCCTTTCTGGAAATGCCCTGCATGTGAATTTCCACGTCGGGAGCCCTTTCTGGTGGCCCTGATCTGAGGTCGTGTGTTACTCAGTGGGCAGCTGGCTGTGGACCATGCCACCCGGAGAGCACAGGTAGGAACACCGTCCCAGGAGAAAAGCCTGCAGGCTGCCAGCCCAGAATCATCACTGCCTCCCCACTTCCTGTTGCTGCTCCTCCTCCCTGTCCCTCTTGTTCCTCCTCCTTCTCCTGCTCCTTATCCCTCCCCCTGCTCCTCCCTCTCTTGCTTTTCTTCCTCCCCCTCTTATCTCTCTGCTCCTCTGCCGCCACCCCTAGCTCCCCTCCTCTTGCGTGTCAATCCATCATGGGCAGAAAGCTCCATGTCATTGAGCTGCAGCTGTATTCCTCTGGGCAACTCAGATGAAAGAGGAAAAGGCAGCTTTTTTTGGGTAAACATTTGGAGTATTTTCTTCTCAGCCACATTCTTTAAGTCATATTGGATGCACCGACTTCAAGCAAATATTCCCGTCTGCCTCAGGTGGGGACGGCAGGGGGAAAGCCAAGCGTTCCATAGAACAGAACCCCAGGAATGCGAGCAGGTTAGCCCCTGACTGCCGGGGGGCACAGCATCCGGCCAGGGCCTCGGGACAAGGACTGTCAACCTAAACCAGAGAGAGAAGTTTCCCAGTCTAGATTGGGACCTTCTGAAAGTCAGAGCTGGCTAGGTTACAACTGTTCCAACAACCATCTATGGCTCCTTATTGTTGGGGTTAAAGCCCAGTCTTTTGCCTGGCTCTCTGGGCCCCCACAAACTTGGCCTCTGCCCAACTCTGGGGACTTGAAGGAAGCCACATCTCAGGGACAAACACCCCCCCCCCCCAGACTTGTCTCCTTCTAGGATCCCACCCCTCCCCCAGTACACCTGTATGCCCCTGAACACAGTCACACTCCCTCAAACACACCCCATGCCTTACACGCACATGTGTCCTCCCCATATGCACAGCCCCCAACGACCCCCATGCTGTCCACACCCTCAGTCATCACCACACACACTATCACACACACATTCACACACACATCCTCACTCCCAGTCACACGCACACACATGCTTATATATACCATCTCACGTCACTCACTCCCGCACAACACACGCTCATATAGCCTCTCGCCTACCTGGACACACCACATACCCTCCCATGCTCAAACACACACCTACACATGCAGAGCCCCCCACATACTCGCACACATACAACCTCCCCCACACTCTTGCACACCTTGTACACACATTTAGAGGTCCTCACACACATGCTCACACACATGCAACATACAAAGAACCCTCATACACATACTTGTACATACACACACACACTTCTCACACACACTCACACGCAGCTTACACAGACGTGAGGGAACCCCATGGAGGAGGCCAGCAAATGGACTCCACTGTGCTTCCTAGCCAGGGGCCCTGGGCCAGGCCTCAGCTTTGCTTTCCCGTACACTGAGACTCCCTTAAGCCCTTCGAAGGGCTGTTATGGGCATTTAAGGTAAAAACTCCATTTCAGAGGTGGAACAGACAAGGCCCAGCTGGGGCAAAGGCTGCTCACGGTGCCGCCTCCTAACCCCAGCCCACCTCTCCCAGGCACACTCTTGTCTGCTTCTTTCTCATGAGCTGACTCACCCAGAGGGAGCAGGATTGAGCAGAGGCAGGGGCCACCTCCCACAGGTGGGTGATGTGGACTGTGGCCAGGAGTGAGCTTAGTCAAGTGACCCCAACTATAGCCTGAGGGGCAGGAAGCCAGCAGGAGAGCACTGGAGCCCCTGAGCCATATGTTCCTCCCAACTTCTGGAGCATCAGTGAATTGGCCTTGGCATTCATTCATTTATTCATTCGTTCTTTCATTCATACATTCATTCTCTTACTAATTCATCCTTCCGCTACATATGTGTTCATTTAATCCCTGCTCTGGGCCAGGCCCTGTGGTGGAAGGCCAGCTGGGCAGAAAGAGGCAAGCCCCCTGCTCTCTGGAAGCTTCCATTCTGGGGCGAAGGGAACCAGACTCCCAATGGTTTCACAGGCCGAGGCCAGCTCCCACCAATGTTGGCGCTGAAGGAAAGCCCACACCTGCCCCTCCTGTGACCCCAGACCCCAGCCGTTCTCCTCCCATGAATTGATGGGAAATGTTTTTGAGGCAATGGAGGAATCTGGATCAACTGGGGTAGCATATAGCCCTGAGGAACTGGTCATGTCGCTCTGGGTAATAAAGAGTATTGTTGTTATGTTTTAAAAAAATCCTTATTTATTACTGAAATAACATGATGTCTGGGGTTTGCCTTACTGAGGGGAGGTGTGGTGGACTCTACAGTAATGTTGATGGCTGTTGGCCAAATTGGGGTTGTTGTGACTGGGGGATGGGTATGTGGGCTTCATTATACTGTTCTCCGTTCATCTAACCTCATCCTCCCCTGCTAACTCCTACCTCGCCTTCTACGCCTCTGTCCACTGAACTCCAGTTATAATGCCTTCCTTTCTGTTTCTCTACTACACCAGGGATGCTCCTGCCTCAGGCCCCTTGCACTTGCTGTCCCTCTGCCTGGAATACTTCCCGACCCGGTCTCTATATGGCTCCCTCCCTCCCCTGACTTTTGCTCAAATCTCTCCTTTCCAAGAACACTTTCTCTGACCCCTGCCCTGATTCACCCTGTTCCCTTGGGTTAGTAACTGACATGGCACACATTTGCTTTGTTTGGTTTCTCTTGTCTCCCACTGGAATGTAAACTGCTCAAGGACAGGGACTTGGTCTAGATTGGTGCCATGACCATAGCCGGTGCTCAGAAAATACTTGCCAAATGAATGACTGAGGAAAGGCCCAGGAATGAGGTAATGCCAGCTGCACACCCTTTCTTCCCCCAGACACCCCCCAGATGACCCGCCCCGACTCCAGCGAGAACCATAATGGTGGAGGCTGACTAGAGTGAGGTGAGGAAATCCTCCTCCGCTGAGAACTGACATTGAGTAGGATGAGGCTGGACAGAGAGAACAGCACAGGCAAAGGCCCTGGAACAGAAGGGAGCAGAGACACAGGGAGACACGGGGAGAGAGCCAGCCTGGCCTCCTGACGGGACTGGGGCAGAGGTGGTGGGGAAGCTTGGTGTTTGAGAAGCCCCTTCAGGTCGTCCTGTGGATGAGAGCCTGGAGGCCTGAGCAGGTGCAGAAAGAAGTAAGATGGAGGCTCAGCCAGGCAGATCCACAGATGAAAGGCAAGGAAACCCACAGAAACTAGAGGACTGCTTGGCCGTTTTCCAGAAAAGGGCTCCTGTGAACTTGCTTTGGTGGTGACTCAGTCACAGCACCTGCAGCCCTTCCTGGGCCTGGCCAGTCCTAGGAGGATGAAGAACCCGTGCTCCCAGGGCACGGCTAGTCCACACAGCCCAGCAGCCTGGTGCCTCTGCCTGTCCAGACCCTCCTCTCTTCACCCCGGGATGCAGGCGCCTGCAGGGACAACCCTGGATGTGGCGAACTTCAAAGACCCATGTTATCGAACGACAAGGACGGTGCAACAGCCACACCAGAAACAGGCATCCACACAAAACCAGCACTATTCACAGGAGCCCCCACGTGTCCCTCCGCTGACCAGATATGTAGAAAGGGGCATATTTGTACAAAGAAATATTATTCAGCCATAAAAAGGAATGGAGTACTGAGAGAGGCTCAACATGGATGGTCCCTGAAAACATGGTCCTAAGTGAAAGAAGCCAGACACAAAGGATCACCTCGCGTATGATTCCATTATATGAGTTGGCAAATCCACAGAGAAAGAAAAAAGCAGATTAACAGTTGCCTGGGGGAACCAGGAGTGGGGACTAACTGTTCATTGTTAACAGGTATGTGGTTTCTTTGTGGGGTGAGATGAGGAAAATACCCTAAAATCGTTACAGTGAGAGTTGTGCGACTCTGTGAATCCCTTCTGTGCGCGCTTAATGCCAGATCTTTCTGAACCCCATGGTGGCCAGGCCACCTCAGGACCTTGGAGGCTGCTCTTCCCTCTGCCTGTGACACACTTCCTCCAGTTCCTCAGCTCCAGCTCTGCTCCTCAAAGCAACCCTCGCTTGACAGCCTTTCCATGGTGCCCCATGCATTCTCCCCAGGGTAACCCCGGGTCATAGAATCCCGTTAACATCCTCCCAAGCCCTTGGGGCACTTGAAGATGATCACTTTGCCTTTCCCCTCCCTGCCTAAGCTCCAGAAGAGCATGGCTTTCATCTTGTCTTGTTCAGGAAGCATCGAGAAGAGGCTTGTCTCACCAGAGATGCTCAGCAGCATTTGAATGCAATTCAGGAGGGACAGAGTGAGCATAAGAACGAGTTCATCCTGGATCAGGGGCCCTGCCAGCCATTTCCTTCATGGCGGGATCTCGCAGAAGAGGTCCTGACTCAGGCTGACACCCCAGGGAGGGGCTTTGTGACAGGGGACATAAGGGATGGGTGCTCTGGGACACAGAGGAAAGACCCAGGAATGAGGTCATGCCGGCTACACACCCTCTCTGCCCCCGGACACCCCCCAGATGACCCGCCCTGACTCCAGTGAGGCCGTGCTTGGGTGGTGACCAGGTACCAATAAAGCCCTTTGAACCCTCATCCCAGAACAGAAGTTCCCTTTGTGCTAGTGTCCAGGCACAGGAGCTGGTATCTGCGAGGGTGGACTATCCTGGCCTGAGGTTCCATGTTGCCCCACACGTCCCAGAGGACAGGGGCACAGGGACACCTCCCCCTGAGATAGGCTTTTTCCTGCCCCGATGGAGTCAGGTTTTTTTCCAGCCGGGCAACTAGGAAAAACACCCTGGGTTATCTCTGTGCTCAGCGGTTTCCAGAAAGGTGGGGTGGGGCCTCCTGGGGGGAGGGGGGGCCATGGTCGAGGAGTAAGCTGTTCTGAAGCTACAAGGAGCTGCCCCCTGGAGCCGAGACCCAAGGGCTCAGAGGGACCTGGGGTTTGGTGCCAGTCCTGCCACCGAGAGCTGTGTCGCTTCTGGGCGCTGTTCTCCCGGCCATCTCTGAGGCTCCGACAGTACTCTGTGGGCCAGCCCTGTGTGTTTGGAGGAGTGTGAGCGATCCTCGGAAGCTGTGTCACACCAAAGGAACTGAAGCATCGTACTGCAGAGAGAGGAGTCTTCAAAGTCCTGACTGGGAGCCCTAACTCAGCTGCCACCTGGCTGGGCGCCCACGGGAATATCACTTGACCTCTCTGAGCCAGGTTCTTCAACAAGGAAACTGGGGGTTAAGAACAACAAGAGATGCCATCTCAAGGCTGCTAACTGACTCAGAGTAGGTGTGGCGCCTGCCTTATAGGAGGGAGCTGGAGGGCTTCAAGGGGACCTGGTTGGGGCCGCCAAATTTCTGCAGAGGAGGCCAATGGGCCTGATGACCTGGGGAGCAAAGGTGGATCTTCCTAGTTGTTTGGGAGGGGCAGCTCCCAACTGAAAGCCTGCAAGATGGGAATGGACTTGGAGGGAGAGGGCTCCCTCTCACCAGAGGTATGCAAGCCAGATTTAAATCTGCACCAACCGAAAAGGGAACCCCCCACCACAGGAACGTTCGAACTGTGACTAGTCTGAATTGAGATGTGCTCTAAGTATAAAGCAAATGCCAAGATTTCCAAGACTTACTATGGGGGGAAAAATAACGTAAAGTATCTCAGTATGCTTAGGTCAATTACATACTGAAATGACAATATTTAAGGTATATTAGATTAAGTGAGTATGTTAAGCTTCATGTTCCCTTTTTAACCTTTCTGGTGGGGCTACTAGAAAATTTAAATTAAATGCACGGCTCATATGAATATCTTTGGGATGGCTAGTCAGGATCCTTGCTGCTTAAAATGTGGTCCCAGGGTTGGGGGAAGAGTGGCCCCAGGCCTCAGGGGAGCTTGTTGGAAAGACAGATTCTCAGGCCCCATCCCAGAACCTACAGACTAGGAGAATACCTTTCCACATGCCCCCAGGCGATCTGCATATTTAAATTTGAGACACCTTGCTTGGGGGCCTGGGGGATCCCCCCTTCAGGTAGGGAGTTGGAGTCAGTGACCTGAAGTCCAGCCTGTACTATGTGAAATATTAATTGATGCCTTTGTCCCTGAGTCATATACTTGGTCCATCGTGTCCTTTAAACCCCACTTTCTCATGCCAGGAAGCAAAAATCCTTTTAAGAGAGAAGGGCAGCTTCATGAGGGACTAGTCTCTCTTAGAAATGAACAGGATCGGGGACTACACCATTGGTTGGCATCCTAACTTTTTAAAGGTTGGGATAATAATCTCAGAAAATAACTGAAATGTTACGTGTCAAAAAACAAAAACAAAAACACCAAACCAACCCCCCCCCAAAGTAACCAGCTCCCCCTAAATTCCTCCCTCTTTTCTCTCTGAAAACTTGGTCCACAGGCATTAAATGGCACTAAATATAGAAATGGTAAGCAAGTAAATCAGTTAGAGGTGCCACAGGTTTGCCCAGGGCCTGTTTCACGGTTGAGTTGTAAACCATTGAGAGCTGAGAGCTGTAATTAAAATGCTGACAGCCTCCCAACTGCCAGCAGGCTAGGAGGGAGCAGGCTGGGAACCCAGGGAAGGGAGCAGGGAGTATGATGCCTCTCCAAAGGCACATCAGCCCAGGTTCAAAGTCCACCATTGGCTTTCCAGGACGCAACCAAACCCACATTCCCCACCTCACCCCGGGCTGGAGGTGATGTGCCCTCTCTCTTCCCAGCCCCACTGCCAGACACACCACATGACTTCATCTCCTCCCCCAACCCCTCTTGCTCAGGGAGAGGCCTTGACCTCAGGCTCTTGTGCCCACTGTTCCCTGGGTCTCAAATGCTGTTCCCCACATGGCTCACTTCTCACTTCCTGCTCAGAACTCACCTTCTCAGACTACCCAAGATAAAATGCGTCCTCCCCTGTCCTCCCTGTCTTCTTACCATGCTCGATTTTCTCCTTATAGCATTTATTATTCTCTGCCAGTAGATTCTCTCTATATTTGATTATTTGTTTGTCCTCTATTTTCCCTCTGGAATGTCAGCTTCATAAAGGCAAGCACCATCTAATCCCAGAGCATAAAACAGTACCAGAGACACAAATAGGTGCTTAATAAACATTTGTTGAATTAATGAATGCATGGATTTCCATCCCTTTCTTTTAGCTGGTCTGGTGATCTCACTGGGAAAATGTCCAACTTGCCAGCAGTGAGCTCAGCTTCTCACCCACCCATTCAACCAGCCATCCTTCCCAATAACTATCCATTCATCCATCCATCCATTCATTGACCTGTCCAACCATATAACCATTCATCCAACGACCCTTCCAAATACTATCCATCCATCCATCTAGCCTTCTAAATACCCATCCATCCATCCATCCGTCCATCCTGTAGTATCTATCCACCTGATCATCTATCCGTTCATCCACATGACCATCCACCCACACATCCCAACCAACTCCCAGATGATTAGATCTCTTGTCCTGGTGTCCCACAATCCCCTACAATCCCCTTTACCAAATCCAGCTCATGCATCATGAACACATGCAGTAGGTTCATCATTTCCCTCTGTTATTACAGTGTAAGAACCTTAAAAGCAGAAATTGTGTGTCTCATTTATTACCGATTTTCAATGCCTAACACTTAGTGTTAGTGAAGGTTTCTCAAATGAGTATTTTTTCCCCTTTCTCCTTATTTACTTGTTCTGCATTTCCTAACAGCCTGTGAGCTCCCTGATAGCAAGCGCCACTTTTTTAGCCATTTGAGGGTCTCTAAAGTCTTGCACTTGACACAAAAAAGATACACTGTAAATATTTAACAAATGAGTGAATGAGTGAATGTGCAGGAGAGAGGAATAAAGCAAGAGTGTAGACTCTGGAGCCAGACTGTCTGGATCCAGATCCTGACTCTCTCTGCATTCGCTGTGTGACCTTGGGTGAGTCAATGAACTTCTCTGTGCTTCAGTGTCCTCATTCTATGAACGAGGCAGATAATAATACTCCTCACCTCACTGGGTTTTTATGAGATTTTTATGAGTTAATAGATATGAGGTACTTAGAATAGTGCCCAGAGTAAGGCAAAGGCTACCTAGGTGTTTAAAAATGAAATCACCATTTAAAGCTGGCCCACAGGAACAAATATCAATGGCACAGAGTCTTGAGTTTAAAAGGTGGGAAGGAAGTGTCTGTCTGAGCTTGCCCTGTTCCCACAGGAGGCCTGCTACAGCAAACACTTTTTTTCCCAGCCAAACTCGGATCATTTTGCAAACTACCAATATTATGTCAGGTGGTCATAAGGGCTATATAGAAAAAGAACACATGGAAGGGGACAGGAAATGGTGAGGCCGATGGGACAGCAGTTTCAAATAGGGTGGTCAGGAGAGGGCTCCTTAGGAAAGTAATATCTGAGCAAACACTTGAGAAGATAAAGAAGTGAAGGTCTGGATGGGAAGCATTCCAGGCAGAAGAAACAGCAAATGCAAAGGCCCTGAGGTAGGGATAAATATACCCAGTATATTTAAGGAAAAGTGTAGGTCGAACACAGTGAGTGACGAGGAAGTAGAGGGAGATGAGGTCAGAGGGCCACAGGAGCCCAGGTCATGAAGGGCCTTGTCCAACACTGTGAAGACCTGAGAATGTGTTGGGAGCCACTGTGAAGTTATGAGCAGAGGAAGGATGATTTCACTTTTGCTTGAAAAGACTGCAGGGGACCAAGGTGAGGAGCAGGGAGATAAGCTAGGAGGCTGTGGTACTATTTCAGGGAAGAGGTGATGATGGCTTAGACCAGAGGATCAGGGATATAGTTTGTTAGAAGGGGGAAGATTCTGGATAGATGTTGTAGGCAGAGCCAACCTTCTGGATGTGGGGTGTGAAAGAAAGAGTCAAGGACAAAGCCAAACTTTTTGGCCTGGGCAATTGGAAGGATGAAGCTGCCATTTCCTGAGCTGGAGGGTAAGAAAGTAGGAGCCTATTGATGGGAGCAAGATGAGCAGGGAGGTTTGGGACAGGTGGGGCTTCCCGCAGACATCCTGGAGTGGGGAGTGGGAGGCAGCTGGATGTGTGAGGCTGGAGCTGGGATGGGAAGTCTGGGCAGGAGACAGGATTGGGCAACTCTGCAGGTCCCAGAATGTGGCAAGACCTTGGGTACCCGTGTCATGGGTCCAGAAAGGACAGGAGCGGGGCCCTCTCTGGAGGTGGCTGCTTAGACATGACTGACAGACCCAGATGGACCGCCCCTGTCTTGGAGGGCCCAGGACCAGTGTGGCATGGCAATGGCTTGGTCCCCTTGCGACCTTTTCTGTTCGGTAAAGTGACAAATCCTGATGATCTCCCAGACATCTCCTTCTCCCCAGACCTTTTAGCATGCTACTTGTCTGGCATGTGGGAAAAATAGAGCTTGACAGTTAGAAAGATCCTTAGGAATAGAATATAGGGATTAAAACCTTACTGTAGCTTTAAAATGACCACTATGGCTACTAATAATAACAATGTTCATAATAGTAGCTACTGTTTTCCCAGCCCTCATCATGCAGGAGAGCATGGGGCCCAGCACTCTGTAGGCATGAGAACCTTCAGTCTGCACAATGGGTCTGGGAAGTACCAATCATTGCCTTTCTCCTGGCAAAGAAACCAAGGCTCAGAGGGGGAGGACTGCCCAAGGTCATGCCACAAACAAGTTGCAGAGCTGGAGTTTTCCTGCAGCTCTTTCCACAGCATATCACTCCCATCTCTCAGCTCAGAACAAAAGGCCCAAATCCCTTCATGAGTCAAGAGCACAGTGTGGCTAGGAGTCCCCCCTGCCCGGCCTCCCTGCCCAGGACCCTCAAAGCCCAGGAAAGAATAACTCCCCACCCTCGCAGCAGACTGAGTGGCACCCAGCCAGACTCTCAGTTGCCTCATCTGCAAAATGGGCACAATTTCACCTCTCCCTTGGAGGTGCGTTCTGAGCCTTGGCCATCAATGTGTTAAAGAAAGGTTTTGTGAGGGCGCCTGGGTGGCTGGGTGGGTTGAGCCGCTGCCTTTGGCTCACGTCATGATCTCAGGGTCCCGCATTGGGCTCTCTGCTCAGCAGGGAGCCTGCTTCCCTCTCTCTCTCTCTCTCTCTCTCTCTGCCTGCCTCTCTGCCTACTTGTGATCTCTCTCCGTCAGGTAAATAAATAAAATCTTTAAAAAAAAAAAAAAGAAAGGTTTTGTGAATTACAAAGTTATTGTTACAAATGTTATTGTTAAGGACACCTGGGCGGCTCAGTCAGTTAAGCCTCTGCCTTCCACTCAGGTCTTGATCTCAGGGTCCTGTGATTGAGTCCTGAGTCGGGCTCTCTGCTCAGCACACATATTTTTTATATATATATATATATATATATATATATATATATATATATATATATATCACCACACATACATACATTTATATACATACTACACACACACACACACACAATAGGCACTACTGTGGGCTGAGCAGAGGCTTCTTGGAAGGCAAGCTACAAAAGCAGGGGGCTGGGAGGAAATCCTGACTGATGCTTTCCACCTGAGCAACCTCAGTGTACCACATAACTATTCTGTGCTTCAATTTTCCTCATCTTGTAAAATGGGAGTGATCACATAGGTCCTACGCTACAAGGTCACTTGGAATGAGCCAGCACATGTTAGGCCTTGAGAGAGGCGCACAGAGCAGCTGAGTGCTGTTCTCCAACAGCCTGCAACCTCCTGGCCCAGAGCCTGGCCCCACCCCCCACTTCCTGGGGAGGGTCTGAGATGAGGTCACTCATTCCGACCCCTGGGATGATCCAGGAGCCTTAGCTGTTCAGGTTGCTGCCTGGAGCTCAGCTGTCCATCTGTGGAATGGAGTTCACAAGGATTCTCCCCACAACCCCATTCCCCAGGATTGTTAGGCCAGTGAAACGGGTAGAATTCTGTGAGCGGTGTTTATTACCTGCATCTCAAAGACACCCCGCAAGGCCAAGATTTAAAGAAGTCCCTCTGTCAGACAAGGAGCCCCTTTGCAGGGCACACTAGCACCTGGTTTTCTCCTCAAAGGACATGCAAGTGTTCAGGACTGGGGAAAGTGACCTGCATTCTCCCTCACATCCCCAGCCCCCCTCCTCTTCTCTCCCTCTAGGACCATTCCTGCCTTCCCTCCCCGTCTTCCCCCCACCTCCACTTGGCTCCCCCACCTCTCATCCCAGCAGATTTGATAACACCCAGGAGTCCCACTTCCCCCTCCTGAGGACAAAGGCAGCAATTGTCCCTGGTGGGCGCCTTTTGACTAGGTCTCACCATGGTGAAATCGAGCCCCCGCGACTTCACCTCACTTGGGAGGCCTGTCAGGGCCCCCTTCTCACCTCAGGTCGGTTTCAAATGAGCCCCCTGGCTGAAGGGCCAGCGGCCACACCGGGAATTCCTTCCAAGAGAAATCAGATGGCCACCATTTGAGAACCCCTTGGGCTGGCTAGGGGCCAGGAGGTGAAAGGATTCGCTGCCACTGCTGCCAAGACCTTCCCGAGTCCCCTTAATAACAGTGCCAGCGTCTGTGCCCACTGCCACCCTAAGCTGGCCAGGTGCCATCCAACGCACCTCCCCACAATGACGAACCGTCTACATGGAAGCCACGAGTCCCACACGGGTCCTAGCCCTCGAAGTGCAGACTGCAGGACTGAGTGTCTCTTTTTATTTGGTTTGTAATTAGTTTCAATAGAAATAGCCCCACCTGGCCTTTGGCAACTATAGCGGATGGCACAATTTTAAGCACCCCGTGTCACTGAGAGCACTTACTGTATGCCAGGCCCCATGCTGGGCTATGGGAGATGCCAAGGTGACCCCCACAACTGTCTGTGGGAGATAAGGGGGGAATTGGCAGGGGGAGACGATGTGCCCCCCCCCCTGCAGGCTGCCTTCACAGGCTGAGCAAGCCCAGAAGCCCCGTTAAAACAGAAGGAACCCCAGGTCTCTGATCAGGTGTGGGCATTCCTGGGTAAGGCCAGGTCTGGACGTCTCGTCCAGTGGCACCCTGAGCCCCCGACTATGACAGCCCAGATCTCCTTCCCACTGCGGAGGAACAATGTGAAGAATTCTCTTCACACAGCCAACTTCCCTCCTGGTCGGAAGTGTCCTCTCCCGGCCAGAGGATGGTTGGCCCAGGACTGACCCAGGACCCGGTGCCCAGAGTGGGAGAGGATACACAGTGCCAGAGTCATCCACAGCTCCCAAACTACCAGACACTGGGGTCCTTTAGGGGCTAAGTGAGGACTGCAAGCTTCCCCAAAACAGGGGATCTGAGACTCTTAGAATCTCGGCGTGTCAGAACTGGGTGTAAGGATAAATGCATCTAAGCCCAAGAACCCCAGAGGCTGGTGAGACAGTTCAGTGGTCAGGAATGGAGTCTGGAGCCACATGGCTTGGGTTCAAATCTGAGGGGGAGCTCCTGCCAGCTGTGTGGCCTTGGGCAAGTTTCTTAACCTCTCTGTTTCTCAGTTTTTCCCTTTGTCAAATGGTGACAACAACAGAGAATGCTAACCTCATTAAACTTTAGCTGGAGTAAATGAGTACATGCATTTCAAGAGCCGATATTAGCATTATGCCTTTATTCTCCCTGCAAACACACACCTTCCCACTAACCTATTTTTTTTTTTTTTTTGGTAGCTAGTTCTCACCAGAGCTGAAACTGACATCTTCCCTTATTTCTCCACCATTTTCATGAGTCCTGGTCTTGCCTGCTACCCTACCACCATCACCCCTAGCCCATCTTTCATGATTGTGGGGGTTTGGGGGGAATCACCCAGGCCAGAGTGTCCAGCCACCTCCCCTGGACATACCCTGGGCTCCCTGTGGCTCCCTGTGACCTGTTCTCAGGTCGGGGTCGGGAGGTGGTCTCTGCCGCTCACGTGGAACGAAGGGGGCTACTGAGCACCAGGCTCTGTGGAGCTGGGGACCCAGAGATGTTCGTCCTCTATGGGCTCTGGCCCTGCTCCCCATCCTGTCTGTAGCCTCCCAATCTCCTCCCCTCCCTTCCCCAGCACCACCACAGCTATCACCATGGCATCAGTGACTAGGCCCGGCTGGGACCTGCCCTTGCTGTGTCATCAGAGAAAACTGGAAACAACTCAGGCCTCAGGGGTATCCTCCATCCAGGGCCTGGGCTGGTGTTCCTCTCACCCATCCATAGCAACTTCTACTCCAGACCTATTCTGGCTCCTTCCTCTGGGCCTGTATACCCTAGCCTGGTCATCCCAGGGAGTTGTCCCCAATGGACCACCCAGCTCGCACGTCAGACCTTAGCCAGCCCAGCTCCCTGCTGGGCTGGTGGTGGGGACCAGGAGTGAGACAGAGCTCGAAGCCAGGCCCCAGGGACACCTCTTACACCCTCCACTCTCCTGGCATGTATATGGTCTTGGCAAGGGCTCTCTACATCTGGTGTCTGTCTCTCTTCTATTAAAAGGGCCCAAGGAAGTGTCTCAGTTCTAAAATGGTTCTAGAATTATCTTCAACTGTCCCAAAGCCACTGTCCTCCAGAGAGCAGTAGGGGCTGGGTAGGGTTGTCAGGTGGCAAGGCTGAGCGTATCGATATGGCCCAAAAAAGTGAGCCTTGACCTCAAACCCACACCTTAAACCAAAGTTAACTCAAAAGGGACCAGAGAACCTTGAGGACACTTAGCTCAGTGAAATAAGTAAGGTGCAAAAGGACAAATACTGCATGATTCCACGCATGCAGTCAAATGCATAGAGACAGAAAGCAGGATGGTGGGTGCAGGGGAGGAGGAACGGGGAGTTAGTGTTTCATGGGGACAGACTTTCAGTTTTTATGAAGATGAGAAGGTTCTGGTGATGGGCGGAGTGGGGATGGTGGAGCAACAAGACAATGTATTTATACCACAAAATGTACATCTCAGAGTAATTATGATGTTAAGTGTTAGATATATTTTACTGCAATTTAAAATAAATAAATTTTATGCAGTGCCTGGGTGGCTCAGTCAGTTGAGCAGCCGACTCCTGATTTCGGTTCAGGTCATGACCTCAGGGTCCTGAGATGGAGCCCTGTGTCTGGCACAGAGCCTGCTTCCCTCCCTCTCCCTCTGCACCTCCCCTGCTTATATTCTTGTAAATAAATAAATAAATAAATAAATAAAATCTTAAAACACAAGTTAAAAAAAAAAGAAATAAGCCTTTGTTGATTTAAAAAGAACTAGTTAATTTAAAAAACTAATCACAGACTTCGATGGAAGATGGAAATCTATAAAAGCTTTTAGAAAAAAACATAGGGGAAAACCTTTGGGGGCCAGGAGTCAGCAAGTTCTTGGCCACTACCAAAAGCAGCTCCCAGAAAAGGGAAAACTGATCAGCTGGGCCTGATCAAACCTTAAGACGTTCTTGCCTGGAAAAGACCCTGGAATGAGGACGGATAGATAAGCTAAATTGCAAACTATGTGTCTGACAAAAGCCTAGCATCTAGAATATATAAAGAAATCTCCAAATCCCACAATAGAGACATAAACAATGCAATTAGAAAATGGGCAGAAGACATGAACAGCCACCACACCGAAGAGGATCTACGGACAGCAAATAAGCCGATGGAAGGCCATTCCGCGTCATCGGCCATTAGGGAAATGTTCATGAAGACCGCAGTGTGATATTGCACATACCTACCGGAACGGCAAAAGCACAAACCAGTGACAACACTCAGTGCTGGTGAAGATGCGGGGAAACTGGATCCCTCGTGCATTGCTGGTGGGAATGCACTTTCTTACAAAGCTCAACATACGACTACCGCACATCCCCTCAATTGCACTGTGGCGCATTTATCTCAGAGAAAGGGAACCTCGTGTTCCCCCCAAACTGATACCTAGATGTTCAATGTGGTTTTGTTTGTAATGGACCTGAACTGGAAGCCACCCAGACGTCTTTCGATAGGTGAATGGTTATAAAGAGACTGAGGCACAGGCACACCATGGAATCGGTAATAGAAAGGAATGTACCGTGGATAAACACAACACCTTGGATAGATGTGGAGAGAATAATGCTGAGTGAAAAAAGCCGATGCCAACAGGTTAGATACCGGAGGATTCCATTTATACGACATTCTTAAAATGATAAAATTGCAGGAACAGAGAACAGAAGAGAGACTGCTAGGGATAAAATGCACAACTAGCTCCTTCTTTTTCTTCAGGTCTATGCTCAGATGTCCCCGTCTCAGGGACCCCCTCTCCCTGATTTTCCTCCCCTACATCTGCTAGACAGCGTTATGGGAGGGAGGGAAGTAGATATAGCTCAAAAAGGGTAGCACAGGAATTCCCACGGCGAAAATGTTATGTGTCATGACTGTACCAATATCAGTATTCTGGCTGTGATATTGTACTGTAGTTTTGCAAGCTGTTGGAGAAAGCCAGGCAAAGGGACACTGGATCTTTCTGAGTTCTGACCCCTCCGTGTGTATTTATAATATGTTGACGTCTGAAATTTAATTTAAAAATACAAGAAACCCAGAAAGATTTGAATTTGAGGTGAACAACAAAGAGCTTTTTAGTGTAAGTATGTCCCACATAATATTTGGGACATACTCATACTAAAAAATAATTCGTCATCTCGAATTCAAATTTAACTGGGAGTCCTGTATTTTATCTGACAATCTTACTCCTGGGAAATTCCCCAAGGTAAGAGCAGATACTTGTCATTTTACTCATTTCCTCAACAAATATTTCTGAGCTCTTACTATAAGCCAGGCACTGTTCTAGGCACAGGTAATGCATCTGTGAACCTACATCATCCCTACCTGGGGACGGACACTGCAGTGGAAGAAGACAGGCAATAAACGCATAATGAGCTGTGTAAATAAGATAATCTCATATGGTGGTGTGACTTAGAAAATAAAGCAGGGGAGTGTACAAAGAAAGCTGAGGCAGATGTAGGGAAGGAAAATCAGGGAGAGGGGGTCCCTGAGACGGGGACATCTGAGCATAGACCTGAAGAAAAAGAAGGAGCTAGTTGTGCAAAGATTGAGGGACGAGCATTCCAGACAGCAGAAAGAGCCTGTGCAAAGGCCCTGGGGCAGGAATAAGACTGGCAAACTACAGGAGTGTGTAGTTTCAGACAGAGTTGGTGTCCACTGGTCCTAAGAACCCTGTGTCTTCTCCTTCCCCACATGTCAGATCTAAAAACCAAAGCCCAGGAGGTCAAGATTTGTCTAAGGCCACCATTGGCCCATGCCCCTCAACTTTGGCTTGAAGCCTTTCCATCTGGGAAAGTGAAAACCCACATCTGCACTTGGATCTGGGGCAGAAATGGAGGCCAGGGAGGCCCAAGGAGGTCTCCTCACAGCCTCACCTGGTCAGCTGGCTTCAGACCAGGCAGGACTTGGCTCCTCTGGCTCTCAGCGTGCCACCGCGGACCACTCTATCTGGTCAAATATGCAAGTGGCCCTCCGGACGATGGAGAGGAGCATAGCTGAGTAAACCTTATCTGGGACCCACCCCAGGTACCAGAGACCAAGTCCCCAGTGTCCCCTGACTCATAGGCCCGCCTGCAGTCAGGGCAGGGTGGGAATCCAGCTCCCCGGAGCACCCAGACCAGACGGGGCAGGGCAGGAAGGGACAAGACCGACCCCCTCCCTCCCTCCCATGAGCAAGAGGCTGGGCAGGGACTGGAAGGTGACTTCTCACTCCAGTGGAATTCCATCCCCCTGAGCTCACCTCCCTTGGAGCAAGCAGCACATTCCAGCAGGGCCAGCCCCGTCCCAGCTGGGCCCCTGTCCCCAGGGCTGCCTCTCTCGGGGCTCAGTCACCAGACTCCCAGGAAGGGATTGCCGGGGGCCCCTCCCTCCCTCAAGGCCCTCAGAACTGCGGCACGCTTCCCTTTGCACAGCAAGATCTCCGACAGCCTGCCCTGCCAGGTGCAATATTGTGGAGGCTCTGAGAGGCAGGGCCTCTAGCCCCCTGGCTGGGGTTCCAGAGTTGGAATCTGGCAGAGGCTGGGCTTTTCTGCACCCCCACAGGGGGCATTCTACTCCTGCAGGGGAATGCATCTAGAAAGGTCCACCCCTGGCTCTGCTTCCACCTCCATGGCTGCTCTTTAGCTCCCCATAGTCCACCCGCCCAGTGCTCATTCCCCCAGGGCTGTGCCCGGCTCTCCTGCTTTCCCACTTGAATCCTCAAACTCCAGGGCTTCTGTTACTGCCTCCTGCTGGTGGCTGCCTGGAAATGGTTCCAGCCACTCTCCAGACCTCTCTCCAGAATTAAGGTACAGGCATCCAGAATGCCCCTGGGTGCCCCCACTTGCCGCCCACAGGGTCTCTTAGTCCCAGAGGAACCCTAATCAATTTAGCCGGTCTCCCCCGGCTCCAGGTCCTGACCCCAGTGAGAAGTGGCACCCACCCATCTGTCCCAAACACAACTCAAAGTGTGTCTTGTCTATTCTGCTTCCTAAATGGCTGTCCCTCCCCACTCCCCTGAGGCCCCCCCGCTGGGTTTGGGCAGATCTTGGTGCCCTGCCCCCTTCACTCTGTTCTCTACTATGTCCCAGAGAGGGCCAGAAATCTGCCCAGACACTCCCTGACCAAAGCCCCTTCAGGAGCCTCCTGCAGGGGGAAGGGGAAGGTCTCACTCCTTGAACTGGCATTCAAGGCCCTGCATTTGGTACTAGCTCCCTGTACAGTCTCATCACCTATTACCCCTCTTTCCCAGACATACCGAGCACCCCACCAGCTGCCCGCACTGCCTAAACCTCCTCCTTCTTCCCATCTGCCTTGTGAATAAGACTCCTACTTAGCCTTCAAAGCCCTGCTCAGGATCCCCTTTTTCTTCCTAGAGGTCTCCAGACTAGCTCATCTCCCCAAAAGGCCGGAAAGAATTCACGCAAAGCCACAGATTCCACCACCCAAAGATTTCAGCCCCATGCCTCCAATACCTCTCTCCCTCCCAGCCAAAGATCCTATGATTCCCAACTCCACCTGTGAGAATGTGGACCTAATATTCTACAACCCCAACCTGAACAGTCTGGGATTTCAACCCAGAAATATTATGGCCCTAAAATGCCAGTAGACAGAGACTGCAATTCTAAAATCACTTTCCCGAAAGAGCTGTCAGGAACCACGCTCCCCTCCCCCCCATCTTCTCACCTGGCCACTCTCACTCGACCTTGTGGACCACACAGTTGCGGGAGACGATGCGGGGAGGAAAAGCCCTGCTGGCCTGCAGCACTGCTGCCACCTCCCTAGGCCCAGGGCCCACATCTGCAGCGGGGAGCGCCTGGCTCCTCCCGGGCCCACACCCAAGCTGGAAGTCTGTAAGGCGAGGGTGCCCCATAGCCTTTACCCTACCTCATCTGCCAGGTGAGGCAGTGGGCTGCGCCGGGTCCCCCCTCATGGGGCCTGCCACCACCTCTGCCCCTTAGGACACTTACCCTTTCCCCGACTTCCTCCTCCCTTTCTCTCTCATCACTGCCAACAAGCCCAGAGCCTGCAGTCGGGTTGAGTCTTGTCTTCTCACAGTAGGAGCAAGGGAGCCAGTGATAAACATATCTGTGATCCTTTCCAAGATGCTCAGCCAGGAGCGGCTGTGGGCTGGCCCCCTTTCTCCTGTTGGCTCCCTACCTCTGCTGTGCGTGGGGCCCATGGAAGCCTATTGCAGGGAAGGCCCCGTGGTGAGACCCCATGCCTTTGAATTAATAGATTGCACACTGCGAGACCCTGTGGCCATCTCCCCCTGGTGCCTTTACCTGGCCCTGCCTAGCACCTGGGGATTAGATGGCTCAATGGAGGCCTCAGATAGGGAGGGGACCCAGAGCTGATAGACACACTGAGCCTTCCTAACCCCCAGCTAAGTGGCTGTCCTTGCTTCTGACCCCTTGGATATGTGCCTGGGCCTCCAGGGTGCCCTGGAGCAGGGTGTGGGTCTGGCACCTGCAGGGCTAGGCTGGGAAGCTGTCTTCCCATTGTGCTCTGCCTGAGTGGTATGGCCACTGCCCTGGGTGGCCTCCGTCTGTACCCCACAAATGGGCCGGTCTGGTAGTAGTTCAGGCCTTTCCCTATGTATGCTGGGAAGTTCCAAATTCCACCTCCATGCTGTGGAAAATACTTAGTGCCTGGGTGAACGGCTGTTCCAGGAAGGCAGCTCAAGGGTTCTCCCAAACCAGAGTTAGTAGGTATGGTGAGGATCCCTTCAGCTCTGTTTCCCTGAGCTGGGACAGTTACACCTACTCAAGAACATCAAATTGGACCCAGCTCACTCTCTTCCCAGACCCTATTCCTCATCCTGTCCAAGGCCTCACTCTGCCTCCCCTGGGAATCAGTGCCTAGGACTTCTGCTTCTCCTCTGCTCCAGAACCTTCCGTGGCTCACCAGTGGCCATCAGGTACCCAACTATTCACTCCGTATATATGTGGAATGCCTCTTATGCCAGGCTCTGGTGTGTGGCCGTGCACGAGACACATAGGGTTTCTGTCCACATCAGGCTTATGGTCTAGGGAGAGGAGAAATCCCCAGAACAAGGCAACATCTGAAAAAAGGCTTGGAAGGAATTGAAAGGGAAGTTTCTCTGGGGAGAGGACATCTGAGCTGAAACTTGAACAGCAAGAAGAAAGCAGCCACAGGAAAAATCTGAGGGCAGAATGCAAGGCCCTCACTCCTTAGCTTGGCAAGTGACCTTGAAGCTCCTTGGCTGCTGTGACCCCTTCAGGGATCCACAGACTAGCCTCCCTGGTCCCCTGAACTGTCCCTAAGTCCCCACCTCTGGGCTTTTGGCCCCTAGATCCCCACACCAGACTTGGGTTATCTTCACCTCTCTTTTCTGCCTCGTCCAACCTCACTCATTTTGGGGGACTCCTCCTCTAGGAAGCCCACTGAGGTTGGTTTCATGAACTCTGACAGCTCCCAGCATTGGCATCACCCCAGAGCTGCCTGGAACAGCAATCATGGCCATCATGCCTGTTGCAGTGGTGTGGCTTCTAGACCCCTCTCACCTGTGACGTCACAGAGCCTTTCTTATCCCAGGCTAAGAACTCTCCCTCCTTTAGTTCTCCCAGGGGCCCAACCAGGTAGGCATAGGGAGAGGAAAGCCACTTGCCTTCCTTCCATCTGCCTTCAGGGAGTAAGAGCTGCTAGGGCAGGAGGGAGCCTGGGAGCTGTGACCTCAGCCCTAAGGAGCGATGTGACCACAGAAACAGAAAAGAATGAATAACTGAGAACCTGGAGGGGTGTGCTGGCCCCAGAAAGGCGCTTCCGGCATGAGACTGAATAGGCAGGACCTCACACTTTACTCCAGGACACCATCCTGGGGTGGGCCAGGTGAGCAGCTCTGCATGAGTGACTCACTGCCGCAGCCTGGGCGGCTCTGACACACAGGATGTGGCAGGAGGCCGGAGAGGTGGAGGAGGGTGGAGTACCTGAAGACAGCAGGAAGGGCCAGCAAGCCGGTCTCCTTCCTCTGCCAGGGGGGCTGCTTCCCTGCCGGTGTGCGGGCTACCCCCAACATCACTTGCCAGACACACTCCCTCGAACGTGACACACATTTGCACAATCTGTCATCCCACCCAACCTGGGCAGAGGACTAAATATGTGCCAGGCTCTGGGGTAAGAGCTCTCCACCTCAGCCCCAAGGACACTCTGGCCAGCTCTGCTTACTTGCCGTGAAGGAAGGAGTGACAGAGCCAGAGTGGGAACCCAGGGGGCTGCGGCAGCACGTGGCGAGCCAAGAAGGCCAGTTGGAGAGCCAGACGTGCTGGGTTCGGATTCTGACTTGGCTCCTTAGCTGTGGGAACCTCTGCATGTTACTTCACGGCTCTGTGCCTCCATGTCTTCACCTGTGAAACAGGGACAAGGACAAGGCCATTCACAGGGACACCTTAAGGACTAAGTGAGCTGATAAACATCGGGAGCCAGAAGGCAGCCCGTTCCACGGACTTGCTCTTGCAGAACAAGACTTGGGCCATGTCATCACCTGTCCCCCCAAATGAGCAGCTTGAGGCCCACACTCGGCTGCGAGATGGAGGTGTCTGAGCCTCTGGCGATTTTTCTTTTCATCTTTTCTGTAGCTTTTAAGAGTCTGCTGGTGACTACCCATTCTCAATGCCAACACTTAAAAGGGAAGCAATTACACGTCAAGTCTGAGTCCGGCCACGGAGGGCTGGCATTCCTGCAGGGCCCCAGCAGGTGGGAACCAAGGTGGAGTCTGGTAAAAGGGGCCTGGGTTCCCTGGTTCACCATCTCTTATGCATGGTCTCCTTCACTCTCATTACTCCTGCTCCTGCCTGGCCCCTGTGGACTATGGTGGTGCTCACACATGTCCTGTCTCCACAGTGATCTGTCCCCCACCCAGGTGGCATGGAGCCCCACTCCCTGTCTGCCCTGGTTTTCAGGCACTTCCCTATGGAGCTCCAACCAGTCCCCAGAGACTTTCCTCTCCCAGCACCTCCGGGGCCTGGGAGCTCCAGGGGGGGCTCTGAGTACCTTGGCCTTCACAGGCACTCCCAGAACCTGGTCCCAACCTCAGGCCTCTGTCCTGGAAGACTGCCCACACCAGGCAGTGGGTGCCCCGAGTCACCTGGTCAAGATACCTGTGCTCGAATACTTCTTGGGACGGGGAGCTCACTTTCTTGATATCTCAATCTGTTTCTCCATGGCCCTGGCTTGTCCTAACACTGGCAGGACCTGCCTCTCTGTGACCTCAGTCCCCATGGGCCCTCAATCCATATTCTGGGCCTGCAGACCCTTGTACTCCCTTGCCTTGGGACAACCAGCTCCTCATGGGACAGGGTGTCCAGCCCCCTTTCTATTCCAGCCACCTCTGCTAGAAATACCCTGAAACATCCCTGACTCTCTTCTATAAAGAGCCCAGAATCCAGGAGGATCTGAGGAGACAATAAAGATGGAACAGTTGCCTCCCTTATTTTGAGCTCCAGATCTTGGTTAAGGTGACCAAGGACATTTTAGCGGCCCTGGCAGAACTCACTTCAACCCGTCCCCATTGTCAGAGTTTTGTATAGCTGATTTTTGTGGACCCAAGGACTTCGCATCCGTCCCTTCCTCTTTCCATCCTGCCGAGTTACATCCAATTGATTTTAACAGAGATTCGCTTATTCAGTCCCACCAGTAACCGCCACGCTTTATGCAGTACACAGGTCCTGACCAGCAGCAAATGGAGAACAGCATCAAGCAGAACGCGGCTGAGAGCAGAGACCTGTGGTTCGCTACCAGAGACCCAACACCAGCCATTAGGGATCAGCTGTTTTCCCGAACGTCTGCAAGAGCTGCCCGGCTCCCCTCCCTGGCTGCCTACCTTTCGGCCTGCCTCGTTATTGTGTAAGTTCATGAGAGTCCGGGCATTCTGCTTGATCTCCCGGGCATCCACAAAGACCTTGGCGAAGCCGATGCCGTAGCGGATGTCGGCAGAGCAGCCACCCCACTTCCAGCCCTCGTCCCGGTGGTACTGGCCTTGCTTCTCCTTGTCGCAGCCACAGTCACTCAGGTTGCCTTGGGTACAGGCAGCTGTGATGGCGTGGGCCACGCCAGCGGCGATGATGGCGTACGTGAAGGCAGCCTCCCGGCTCCCTGTGAGGGGAAGAGTAGGAAGACGGGGGTCAAGTCCAAGGCACCCCGGAAGAAGGCCAGACTTGGGTAAGAAGGGGAGCTGGGCTCACTGAGCACCATTTCTGACCTTCCAGAAATCTCCATCATGGGCTGATGGCCCTGCCTGATGACACCCCACTCCCCCATGCACACACCCACCCAGTCCCATCACTAATGCTCCTGGGCGTCAACTGAGCAATGCACAAGAAAGGCACGCTGGCCAGTTGTCCAGCCTTTGGAAGATCGGATTTGGGGACCCCTCTGTTGATGACCACCTACTGCCCACCACCCTTGACATAGCTGTGTAAACTGTGCACCCATGCACGCTCATAGTATCTGGCGACACACCATAGCAGCATTTCTTAAACACCTACGGTATGCACAGAGGCCAGGGCTTAAATCCCAGTAACGGGAATCCCTGGCTCTGTGTCTTTCAGCCAGCCATGACCCCTCCCTGTGCCTCAGTCTCCTCAGCTGTAAAATGGAGACAAAGCGAGTGTACTTTCTCAGAGCAATGATGGAGAGCATTAAGAATTGGGAGGTTGGGGTACCAGGGCACGGATTGCATGGAGCACTGGGTGTGGTGAAAAATAATGAATACTATTTCTCTGAAAATGAATAAATTAATTAAAAAAAAAAGAATTTGTCCATGTCAAGCTGTCAGCTCCATGCCTGGCTCACAGCACCTGCCCGACACAGCAGGTCTTAGGCTCATGGTCCCTATTATTATTGCTGTGGGTCACCTGACATTTATAGGTCCACCCCTCCTCTTCACCACAGTCTACTCACTAGACTGTGAGCCTCTCCAGGGAAGGCTGGCCCCTGTTCATGTCTGTGTCTTTGAGCATCAGTCTGATATAGAAGGCAAGGGCTGGGGAAGGGGAGAGGGACTGCCCACAGTTAGGGTGGAAAAAGGCAGGAAGGAACCTGGACAGGAAGGTTCAATGTGGGGAGGGGGTCTGGGGAGCACTGAGGCTGTGCTTTCCCACAGGTCTTCCTGGCTGTCTGGAGATGGCCCTGCCAGGAGGCTGGAAGTAGTCAGTAGGGATTTACAAAAGCTCTGCAAGAGGGTGCAAAGGTTTTAAGTGGTAATGGAAGGGTCTGAGTAGCTGGGCACAGCAGTGCTGTCCCCCTATCTCTTAACCTCTCTGAGCCTCAGTCTCTCCATCTGCAAAATGAGTTCAAGAGCAGTGTCAGGACAGAGATGAACCCAGGCATGGGAAGCCCCAGGTGAGCACTCAGCAAGTTAGCTCTTGCAGTGGGGTAGAGTGGAGGTTAGGGAGGGCTCCCTGGAGGAAGAGGTTCCACACAGATGAAGCAGGGTCCACCATTCAGGAAGGGGCAGGGAGAAGGGTTCCAGGGTGTTGTGATGTAGATGACCTCAGTGGGGGTGGGGTGGGGGGAATGGGTGACGAGTGGGTAGGCAACCTCCAACCTGCTTCTGGCCTCAGATCATGCTGACCCATGCTCAGGTAGATGATATCCCCATTCAACCCTCATCCACCTCCAGGCCTCCCTCACCCAGGCTGCTAAGACACAAACAACCTGCCTCTGCACTCCATCCCCAGCCACAGATGCCTGTGTCCACCTGTGGGATGGGTTTACTACACCAGAGCCCCTGGCTCTGATGTTCCACGCCAGCCCATCCCTGGTATCCTTGTTCACACAGGGCTTCCAATCCCAGGTCCACCACTTCCCGCCTATGCCTTAAGCAAGTTCGTCCTCCTCTCTGAGCCTCAGTCTCCCTGCTTGGGAAATGCAAGCGATGCCAGTGTCTACCTGAGAGGAGTTGTGAAGTTCCGGTAGTATGTGTGACAATCTTAGCCCGGTGCCTGGGTCAACAGACACCCCTACCCTGGGCTCTCTCTTTTTAACTGCATCTCAACCTCTGGGGCATGGAGAAGGACATGATTTGAGCACCTCCCAGATTCCTGGCTCTAAACACATCACCGATCATATCAGTATTAGAAACCATAAGTGTGTCACAAGGGCCCTGCAGAGGGCTGGGCACAAAGTGGCATCGACAGACACATGCACAGACTCAACCTCTGGGCAGGCTGGATACCTGACAACGGTTATGTGAAATTAAGAAATGCTGCGTAAGATCTTCCAGTGCATGGTAGGGCTTCCTGGGAAGGAAAGGGAACCCATGGGGGCCATGTGTAGGAGAGAGGGCTGACCACCAGTAGGGCAAGCAGGAACAGAAGGTGGCCATCTCATGTTGCTGGGCTCTGCAGAAAAGGGAGCTGACGAATTAAGGCCTCAAGGACCAGTGATCAGGCCCTGAGTCCCACCAGGGCAGGACATTGGAAAGGAGCTAGTACTTGATGGACAGACTCCCAGAAAGAGGGTAGATTGGAAAAATCACCCCCTTCGCCAACACCTACATGCACCCAGCAAAGCTAGACAACAAGCAAGCAGGTCTGACATAGCCAGAACAGGAGGTATGAGGGTAAGGGATGAGGAAACCAGAACCTCCTGGGACCTGGGAGTCTTGCCCTTGCCTTTGAGATTTGGCTCCGAATTGTCCCTCTGCATGCTCAGAGGCTGCCAGTTAAGGGCGAAGACTGGCTCCAGGCTGGTGATTCCCTAAGATCCCTGGAGAAGCAAAGACAAAGCCCCCAGGCACCAGCTCCCAGCACAGACTATTAGACACACAAGAAAATAATATACTGGAGACAGCCAACAGTGCGATTAGACCCTCAGTGACATCAAAGAAAAGAGATGGAGCGTATACAGAGAACAGGATGAGGGGCCTGGGGTCTTCCCCATTCCACCACTTGCCAGCTGTGTGACCTCAGGTTAGTCACCTAAACTATCTGTGCTCCAGCTCCTCCTCCATAAAATAGGGATGGCAACCACCCACTTTCTTAGGGTAGCTGAGAGGATGAGAAAAACTAACAAAGGTAAAGCATTAACACAGCCTGGTATGAAGGAGACCCCAATATTAGATGTATTAAAATTTCTATTGATGATGGTAGTAACTGTTCTCTGTGAGAGGCTGGGGAGGTAAAGAGTCCAGGCTACCTTGATCTTCATTTATGGTTGGAGGAACAGGGGCCAAGAGAAAAGTCCAGCTTGTCCAGGCCACCCATCCAGTAGGCAGCAGAGGTGAGCTGCAGACACGGCCTCTAGACACCTCATAGAGATCAAGAATGATCCGCAGGATTTAAATGACTTGAGGTGCAGTGGGCACAGCTGGCGGGCTCTGGAAGCTGAAAGGAGATTGGGTCCACTTTATCAGACCAAGAATGGAGTATGCAAATTGAGGAGGGGGCGGGAAGTCAGGCTTGTCATCCGAGCATTACCCTTCTTCCAGACTCCTCCCTGGGGGTGGGGCCAAGGGTATGGTGAGGAGGGGCAGGACCAGCACCCTTCCTGGTAATTTTGCGCAGGGCTGCTCTAACCCCTGTGCTTGATGGTCCCCTGGTCTCTCTGAGCCCCTGAACACACAGCGATGCAGACAGTGACGGACTGACAGCTACCTAAAGATGGCTTCAGTTCCCAGGCACCTCCCTTAAGATTGGGGAAAGGGAGATGTACCTTGACACTTTTAACTCCCCTGAGTTCAAGGTGGAACCCCCACACCAGAGTGAAGTCCCATCATGGGCCAAGGTCTTCCTCTCCCTGCCAAGCCAGCCCTCACCTCAGCATCCACTGCCCCCAGAGAAGCCAACTCTGTGGCTTCGGAGTTCTCAGGAACCCAGGTATTGGCTCCTCAAGTCCAATGCCTCTGGATGCTATAGGGTCACTGTGAACCCCTGCCGTTGACCTTGACATTGGGTTTGCCCGCCAATATCAGACTGGCACTGCCCAGTCCCACCTCCCTTTCTTCCTACCACCCACCTGAACACTGAGGATACTGGCCTGGGCATCAGGCAGGCTGAATGACTCCCATCAGGTCTGTTAACTTTCTGAAGCCTCTGTTGCTTCCTCTGTGAAATGGGCATAATGACAGCATCTGTGCATCATGGGCTGTGTAAGTAGACTGAATCATAGAACAAGGGGAAGGTGCTGAGCACAGAGCCTGGCATGTAGCAAGTGTTCAGGAAATGCCAGACATCATGGTTGTTTTTGTTATTATTACTTCCGAGCTCCATTTTGCTCTGTGATGCCATCGAGGTCAGGACAGCCTCACATAGAGGCAAGTGCATGGGGCTGATCCAGCCTAGTCTGTCTCTCTGCTCAGCCACGCTCTGGGTTCCCAAGGGGACAAGGACAGTGTCTGGCTCACTACCCCTCCACCCTTTTTTTTTAGCTCCCACCACAAGATGTGAGGGATGAATGAATGAGCAGGCCTGCATTCCAGCTGTAACCCTGCCAGAAGCTGGATGACCTTGGGTAAGTCACTTAACCTCTCTGCCCCTCCAAGTCCATGTCTGTAAGTATTACCTATTTCTGTAGGAGGAAATATATACCACCTGGCACATAGCTGGTATTTAAATGTTAGTGAGTGTTACAGTGATGATAACTGATGAACTTACAGGCACACCGTTGGGATGGAGGTACAGAAACTCTCTCCACCCCTAATCTAGTTTTCTCCATGGCCCTTCCTGCCATCTTAGATTTATGTGTTGATCATTTGTTCCTCATACACCATTCCCACTCCCACTGTCCCACTGGAGTATAATTTCCTTGAAGGCAAGAACTCTGTCATATTCCCCATTGGGTCCCAAGAATGACACATAGTAGGTAGTGGTACATTCTGTTGCATGAATGGGTGCTTGAGTGGGTGGATGGATGGACAGATGGATGGATGAAGACTCCAAACAGTGGCCAACAACCACATGACCGTTTTTTAGGGCTTATTTGCCAGGCGCCCTCCTAGGCACTTCAGAAAATTATGTTCACCTAGTCCTTAGGAAAACCACCCCAGGTGAAGTTCAGAGAGGGTCTGACAGCCTACTCCCCCAGAATGTCTGCACCAGAATTAGCCACAGGCTGGGGTGGGGGGATTGTGGAGTTTTGTGGTGGGGGGAGAAGGGCACTGAGCACCTACTATGGGTCAGACCCACACTTGGCTCTCTGTGTGGTATCTCCCAAAAGCCCCACTGGTAGACACCATTCCCCATAGTGTTATGGAGGAGGAGACCGAGACTGAGAGGTAGATGTGATTCACTGAGGCCCCACACCTACAAACTGGCCAGAACTGGGACTCCAGGCCCCTGTGTCCTTTCTCAGTCCCACCCGCCTCCCTTCCTGGCTTTTTGAAGCATCTGAAAGTCCATGGGTAACAGAAATTTCTTTGGCTTAAGGCATGGATGCTTATCAAAATGCCATTTGTTATCAGTTAAAACGTATCAACAAATAATTTAGAAGACCATTGAAATCCAATGGCTTGCTAAGCTAAGAACAGGTTTTGATGGCAGGAAGAATGTAGAAAAGGACCCTTAAATTATTTTTCAAGATTTAAAAAAAAAATTTATTTGAGAGAGAGAGCACTAGAGAGAGAGAATGAGAATGAGTTGGGGGGGCAGAGGGAGAGGGAGAAGCAGACTCCCCACTGATCGGGGAGCCCGATGTGGGGCTCGATTCCAGGACTCTGGGATCATGACCTGATCCAAAGGCAGACACTTAACTGACTGTCACCCAGGTGCCCCAAGGATCCCAAAATCTTAAAACCTCACTCCCAGGGTGAGAGGCTATATAACAGCCTATCCATTCGTGCCTCCTGCACCCATCCCAGATGAATAACAACACCTTATTTTATTAAAGGGAAACTGAGACTCCGAAAAGGGATTTACTCAGGCAGAGCCAGGATGCAAACTTGGAGGTCACCTGCTGTCTCCAGCCATTCCAGGGGACTGCTCTAGACCCTGACCATGTTTGGGACTCACAGCACAGCCTCTGTCTCATCTGCCTGAGGAAGCCCCTTCAGCTGGGTAATTTCCTGAATGCCACCTTGTTTGTGTCTTAGGAGACATCTGCAAGAGTGTGTCTAGGATATCTGTTTTATTGCTGCAGAAACTATGCCCAATGGCACAGTTCACAATAACCATAGCAAAATTAAAAAAAAAATGCTTACTAATTTCAAGGCTCTTCCCTAAGCACTCATTATAGATCAACTCGATCCTGGCAACTATCCAATGAGGTGTGGACCATTATGGTCATCATTTTACAAATGGGGAATCTAAGGCCCAGAGAGGTGATGCAGCCTGCAAGGATTTAAACCCAGTTGGCTGGGCTGCAGAGTCCAACCCACTCTCCTGTCCCAAGGCCATGATACCCACTCTCCTGTCCCAAGGCCATGATACCCACTCAGTCCTACTGACCCCAGCCCCGGCTCTTTCCCAGGTCTTCTGCACAAAGCCAGTGAGCAGCACACACTGGGCTTGGCCATTGCTGACCACGTGCCCTCCAAGAACAGACCTACCACTCTCTGCTTAGACCATCCATCTGTCCCTTCTACCCATGAGCCGAGGAAGAACCTCCATCAAATCTCCTTGACCAAGCCATGTGCCATGTTCCTTCGCTCCACAGATATTTCTTGAGCATCTACTAGCACTGGGGCTTAGGGACACTGAGAGGAGAGATTCAGACACAGCCTTATCTCCGTAGGGAGAGAGACAACAAAATCACATCACTCAGTGGCAGCTGAGAACTCTGACGAACATACAACAGAGCAGTGCTGGGAGCAGGGGGCAACTGGGGTGGCTCTGAGGGGCCAGTCATGCAGCGCTCTCTGTGGATCAGAGGGCTCCAGGCCCCTGTGATGACCCTGGCGTGATCTAGCCAATGGCAGAAGCAGGTAAACCAGGAACACAGGGGAGCTGAAGCTAGGTCCACCATCCTGCCCTGCACAGAGGCTCCCCATGTTCCCAGAATCAGAAAATAGACTCCTAGAGCCACAGAGAGAAAGCCCATGGGTTCCTCCTGGAATGATAGGTTCATGGAGACCAGGAGTCTCAACCAAGGTCAGCAGTGACTCAGTGAGACCAGGTGGACTAGACTCAGGCTCTCTTGGCTCCTGCATGGGTCTCCACCTTCACCCCATTCCTCCGTAACTCTCCCCCCACCTCCACCCCATCCTCCTTAACTCTCGATGCAGGTCAATTTTCCATCCGGAAGCCCCAGTGGCTGGCTTCAGCTCAAAGCTTGGATAAGATGGGTCTTGTCCATCCCTCCTCTCTACTTTTTATTCAGCTGGGTGACCCTGAGCAAGGACTCTGCCTCCTTGAGTCTCAGCTTGCCCATATGTGAAATAGGAACCACCAGGAGGACACTGGCAAGTTGCCGTGAAGGGTCAATGCAGCCTCTGGGTAAAGAGAAGGTGCTCAGTAAAGCACTGTGTTAACACTGAGGGAAAATGGGGAGTCTGGCTAATGCCCTCCACACAGCTCAGCTCCATAATGATCCCAGCGGGTACAGAGGAAATAAACTGATGAGCCAGTCTGCCCAAAAGATTCCATTCCACCGCCCTGTGCAATCGCTGTAAATGGCTTGCACCGGAATATTATCTGGGTGTATTTACGGTATCTTACTGGAAACCACAAAGTGCATTGTATTTTTTTTTTCATTTGCTATTTAAAGCCAGTGGGTCAGAGAGTGAGCAATCTGCCGTGACACGAGATGAAATATATGATGATTTGGAAAATATACAGATGGAAAAATGCTGCTTTTGCCAGTCCCATAGCATGGCGGCTCTCAGCCCTTCTGGGCTTAGAATGCCACACAGCTGGCTGTCTCCAGCCAGAGGACGCACAGAGCCTCTTGGTGAACAATTGAAGAATTGGGGGTGTAGGGAGTACCTGTCTGGGCTGAGGCTGGTTAAGATAATAGGTCAGTAGAGCTGGAAACTGGGAGAGGGGCATGTGCAGCTTGATCCAACTGCCTCAGATCCAACCAAGGGTCTCTCCTCCCCCTGAGGCACACACCTCTGACAATCCGCGAAGTGTCAACGTCTGCCCCTTCTGCTTCCGTGCCTTTGTGTGTGCTGTTCCCTCAGCCTGGACATGCCCGTCTTCCCATCTGCCTGGTGATGGGCAAATGTAGCCAGGGCTTAGAAGCAGGTCTCTGGACGCCAATACATCTGGGTTCGAGTGGCAGGACCTTGAGTGAGTTAATTGGCCTCTCAAAGGCCTTCGTTTCCTCCTTTGTAAATTGGGAATACGGGGACCTTTTAAGGTTGTTTGGATGGTGAAAAAAGCGAAAGCTCATGACAGACTCGAAAGCTCATGACAGACTCGGTCCACACCAGGTAAGAGATCAATAAACAGTAGCTTTCACAAGATGCATGCTTGGTTAACCCAATTCTTCAGGACGCAGCAGCAGTGTCCCCTCCCTGAGGGAACTTCCTGATCCTCCCTCCCTCTGACTGTGGCCCAGGGCCTTCGCTTTCCTCACTTTGTGCTGAATTGAATTCTGTCCCTTCCCAGTAGGCTGTGGAGAGCAGGATTGTTTCTCTGAGAAGCGTCCACAGTCGCTGAATGAATGACAGTGCATGTAAAAGCGTGTAAGCATGTGAGTGTGTGTGTGTGTGCCTGTCCACCATATGAGAGTTGGAAAGAGAACATTAGAACAAAAGACTCATCTCAAAGAATAGCGTCAGGAGGGCTAAAACCCAGGATGAACTGAGGCTTGCAAAAAAAATGCAAACGAGACAAAAAGTCCTTTGTTCACTGCTTCTAAGCAAGAATAGGGAAAGAATAGGTCTTTCGCTGGGGCAAGATGGCGTATTGTTAAGAAATGGCGCCGAGAAAGTGGAGCTGGCCCGCCCCTTGCTTCTGTCTCTTTCCTTCACTGGAAAGGCCTTCGAATCTGTCCCTCCACGCAGCCATTAGCTCACCAGACATGTGCTCTAGTCTCTTTCACTGCCCAAAATGGGCAAAAAAAGATGGAGCCATTTGTGTGAGAGGCAGATTCCCAGAGTAGGGATCTGAGGCCCAGCAGGTCACTCCAGGGAGAGAGGGAGAGCTGCTCAAGTGACTGGTCTCGAGAAGTGGTGACAAATGCCACCGGAGCAGAAGTCCAGAAATGCTTCCAAGTCACCTGGTTTGCAGACACAGGAAGATGGTATTCCCCTCCTGGGGCCTGAATCCTAGGTCACTGGTGCCCATCCCTGGAAAAATTCTGGCAAGGGAGTACCAAACAGGAGATTGTGAGTATCTGGAAAAGAATGCAGCCGTCCCCAGGAGCACACATCGGGAAATCACCATTTCTTTGTTGACAGTGATGCTGGGGACATTGCAAATTTCTCTATGTGCTAAGAATGTGATTATCTTCCCACATCCTGTCTCTCCCCTGACACAGGGGAAAGAAATTCTTCCAACAGCTCCCCTCCCAGGCAAAGCCCTGCAGGACTGATTCATGTCCTACTCTTTCTGACCTCCGTACTGTATACCCTAGAGTCCAGGGAACCTGGGTCCCTCTGGATACACTGGCTCCGTGCTGGGTCACACCTGCAAGCCTGTCTTGACTGCTTCTCCTCTGCGACAGCCTTCCCTCCCTCAGTTGTAGACCAGCCCACCTACAGTCCACCTGGTCTTCTGCCCAGTGCCCTCTCCTCTCTTATCAGATTCTAGAGCCCATTTCCAGCCCTGGCCTCGCTGTCTGTCCCCACCAAACAATGAGCACCCTGAGGGAGGAGCCTGTGGCCAATTTATCAGTCTACCATGCAGAAGATTCTAGAGAATATCTGCAGGACAGGTAAGTGAATGAATAGGTAGACAAACTGTGGGGCAGGAAGCGTTTGTGGTGTGTGAGCCCAGGAGAATTTAAATTATATGAATTCAACCAAAAGCACCTAGGGGAAAAGAAATGAAAATACCAAATGCATGGGAATGTAAATTTGCGTAGCCACTATGGAGGAGAGTATGGAGTTTCCTTAAAAAGTTAAAAACAGAATGACCACGTGACCCAGCAATCCTACTTCCAAATATATACCCCCCAAAAATGAAATAGCTCTCTTGGAAAGATACTTGCACACTTGTGTTCACTGTACCATTATTTAAAAATACCCAAGAAGTGGAAACAGTTTAAGTGAACATCAATCGATATGTTGTATCTTAAGTGTATTAATGGATAAAAAAAAAAGTGAGATGGATAGATAGATAGATAGATAGATAGATAATGGGATATTATCCAACCATAAAAAAAGAAGGAACTCTTGCCATTTGTGATGACACAGACGGACTTTGAGGACATTATGCTCAGTGAACTAAGCCAGACAGAGAAAGACAAATATTATATGATCTCACTTATATGTGGAATCAAGAAACAAAAGAACTCTAATGTATATACTTATATTTTAGATGCATACTCTTCTATAGTGGGCATTACTACCTATATATTATACATTCATATGAATGTTTTATGGTAGAAAATCAGGTATTCTGAAATTTTGTGGCTGATTCAAGGGACTTTCAGGGGTAATGCTTACTCGGATAGGTTTCACTGCACATGCCAATGTCAGAAGCTAGCCATTGGGGAAAGACAGAGGACTTGGTGAGTGAATACACCTAGGTCAATTCCTGGTTAGGTCCAAACCCATATTAGGAGCCTGGTCAGTCTGTGAGACTGGTCAGTCTGTGAGAATCCCCAGAGTGGGTGTGTTGGGGCCTCTGAAGAGCAGCTCCACCAGATGGTCTATTAGTCCAAGGTTAGAAATGAATGGACCCTCCAGGGGAAGCCTGTTCAAGCTGCTCTCCTGTCTGTAAGACTTTTCAGAGCCTTTAATATGTGGGTAGCCATTGTAGCTGAGCTCAAGCAAGGAGCACAGCATTCTGAGCTCCCCAATTTATCATCCAACCAACCTCCTATGTTTCTCCAGAGAAGCTGGTGGAGGGAGGGAGAAAGGAGGGGAAGGAAGGGATAGACCCTACCATTCTGCCCAACAGACCAAGAATGCATGTTCAGTTTTGGATTGGGATCAGAATGAAAAGCATTTACTCACAATGGAGGGAACAGAGTGATTCCCATGAGGGAGCTACAACCCAGACCTGGGAGGCAGAAGAGAAAGAAGAACCCAGGCTTTGTCCTCAGGGGCTCAGAGCTACTGCTGGCACACAGGGTAGAGAGCAGCTTCAGGGTGGTTCATCTCTTCATGAGTTTCCTGAGCACCTACTGTGTGCCAGGCCCTGGGGGTGCTCCAGGAGAAGAAGGTTGACAGGCCTGGGTTCCATGGACACCCCCATGGTCAGGGAGATGACTGATATTGGACATATCCTTGCAAAAGTAAGCAATGTCACTTCTGAGAGTGGTAAGTGCTATAAAGATATCATGTGAGTCTCTTGGGAGGGGCAAAGGGATGCTTTCTGATGGCCCTAATCTACAGGTGCCAGGGTCTATAATCCTGCACAAGGCTGGCACCTGGCAAGGTGGGTCATGCAACTCCCCCATTCTACAGATGGGCAGACTGAGGTAGGAAAGTGAGGTACTCTCTCAGAGTCCTGGGGTGGGGTTGGGATGGAAACCCAGCCATATGACTTTGATGCCAGTGCTCACTTGGCTGTCACATGGCCCAGCCACAAGACGAGGTTCTCAAAAACTTGTCTGCTTGGAGAATCTGAAGTCAAGCAGGCTCACAAAAATAGAAGAATCTTCCAGAATAAGGGAATTAACTATCCATCTCAGCTCTGCCACAAAACAGCCATGTGACTTTGGTCAGCCTCCAGCTTGCTCAGAGCCCAAGATGGAGGTAGACAGACCTCCTTTCATGGGGACAGATGAGGCTATGCATGAGGCAGGGCTGTCACAGGGCCTGGCCCCATGGATCCTCAACGAAAAGACAAAAGAAAGGAGAGTGAAGCCCCACATGAGCCATCACTCCTGGGGTGCTGCCCAAACCAGCCTTCCTCCCCTATGCTATGACTCAATATTACAATCATGATGGCCAAGCCCGAGGAAAGAACACACAAGTGGATGAGAAAATGGGCAAAAAGCATGAACAGGCAACTCACAGAAGAGTAAAATGTGTATAGCTAATAAATACAGGAAGAGGGTTCACCCGAATTACTTCTCAGGGCAATGCAAATCAAGACAGCAGTGTTTCCCACTGTTCCCTGGGCAAAAATGAAGTCTTGGATAATGCCAAGTGTTGGAGAAGCTGTGGATCAACACCACAGGCTGGCAGGAGTGGCACTTGGCACAGTCACTGTGGAAATCAGGTTGCTGTTCATACCTTGTGACCATCCACTCCATTCCTCTGTATACACCCAAGGGAAACGTGCATACACTAGCACCAGGAAACATGCACAAAGGGGCCCATGGTGGCAATGTGACAAGTCAATGCTTAGAGGTGGTCCAGATGACCCACCACCAAAAGCATGGAAGCATAGATCAGAGTCTACTACTGCAGCCAAAAGGGATCCACAACAGCTGAAGGAACACCGTGGATGGGTTTTATTGCTATTGAGGGATAAAAGTAAATCCAAAAGATCAGATATAGAGTGATGATGTCTTTTCATTATAAGATTAAATACAACTAAAACCAAATAATTTCTTTCTGGGAACTATATCAATATGATAAAACAGACAAAAACAAGCAAGGAATGGGAAACCCAAGATTCAGAATGGAGAAAGCATGGCTCAGGAGGGAGTGGCAGGGGTACACAGGGGATGGTCAGAGGAGGGCGTGTAAATTACTCATTCTTGTTCTAGTTGTTGTGCTGTGTGGCAGATTCAAGGAGGGAGGTTCATTGTGTTATTTAAGAAAATGAAAAGGGGCACCTAGGTGCTTCAGTGGGTTAAAGCCTTTGCCTTGGCTCAGGTCATGGTCCCAGGGTCCTGGGATCGAGCCCTGCATCGGGCTCTCTGCTCAGCGGGGAGCCTGCTTCCCCCTCTCTCTGCCTGCCTCTCTGCCTACTTGTGATCTCTGTCTTTCAAATAAATAAATTTAAAAAAAAAAAAAAGAAAAGGAAAAGGCTGAAGGGAGTGAATACTTTCTCAAGCTGTCAAGGGCCACACTAGGTAGTAGGCGATAAAGCTGATGTGGGGCCGCATACAGCATTTTAATAATCTTTGGCATTTAAGACCCATGAAGAGCTGGCCCACAATCTCATCTGAGACTACTAACCCCCCTACCTCCAGAGGCTGCAGACCCGTGTTCAAGATCCTTTTAGCAATCCAACTTCCATGTCGTTGCCACATGTCAGCCAGGGACCCTATTTACTGGTGAAACTCTTCTTACTCTTTAAGGCCCAGATCAAAGGCCATCTCCACTTTCTAGTTCACTTGTCACAGAGGAGATTAGGACACAGAGACATCAAGGGCATGCACAGGGGAAAGACCATGTGACACAGGGAGAAGATGGCCATCTGCAGGCCAAGGAAAGAGACTTCGGAAGAAATCGAACCTGCTGACACCTTGTTTTTGGACTTCTGGCCTCCAGAACTGTGAGAAAAGGAGCATCTTTGTCTAAGCTGCCCAGTCTGTGGTTCTTTGTTACAGAAGCCCGAGCTGGCTAATGGACTCATGAGCAGGCCCTCTCCCCTGAGAAGTGGTCTAGGTGGGGCTCCCAGGTCTGGCCAACAAAAGCACTGCTTCCCTTGGGCATGTGATGAGACACATGACCCAAAGTCCAGTCCTGTTAGCTGATCCAGGTGGGATAGACCTTAGGACTTCTGTAGGTGCCCCCAAAGAAAAGCTAATGCTTTAAAAACACACACACACACACACACACACACACACACACACACACACACACACACATTTAGAACCTGGAAGTTGTGGTTCTGGCATATTCAGAGCCATCTGGCTTCCCCAAGAGGCCACTCTGGGGTTGGTAGAAACCATTTCAAGGATCAGCACCATCCCTGACTTTGCAATGACTTAAGCAAACATAAATTCCTCTCTTGGCCTGATGAGAGGGCTTGAACTGGGTTTCCGTTTCTAGCATGCAAGAAGGCTTTGCTGGGTACATGCTCATGGCCTTCTCCTGAGATACAGACAGTAAAATTTAGAACATTCATGAGGGGAGACAGAGCCATGAAACACAGAGCCAAAGACCAGAGTGGAGGCTGAGGAAGTGGTAGAAGGTGAGGCTTCACGTCTCAGCATGAGACGGATAACTATGCCAAGGGGCAGCGCCCCCCCCCCATGTCAATTTTCCCCTTCTTCCTCCTCAGTCACAGACCCTGAGCTGGTCTCAGAGCTACTCTGAATAAAAGACTACACTTCCCAGCTTCCCTTGCAGCTAGACGTGGTTATGTGACTGAATTCTGGCCAATGAGGTGTAAGTAGAACTGTGGGGTTGCAGGGGGAGGCCATGTTTCGGGCCATCCAGAGTGAGGCCTTGATGGCCAGACCTCTTCCCAAAGTCAAAGACCTTACTCTTGATGCCTCACCAAAAGGCAGGCTTGTTGGCTGGTCATTGCCAGGAAGAGGCAATCCCATGAGGGCAAGAGCCCCGAAGGCACTGAGGAAGAGCCCAGGAGCCAAAATCTGAGGTGTCCTCAAGCAGGGTATGTTTACATATGAGGAAACCAAGGCTCAGAGGAGAAGTGACTTCTCAGACACCTGGGGGTCTTATGTGGGCCTCCTCGTCCTCTGCTCCACTGCTACCACCTTTCAGGTTCCAGGCCAGGGTAACTCCTTCCTAACTGGCCTTCAGGTCATCAATCCTACCCCCATCCTCAGCATCACTACCAAAGCAGAACTTCACTCACGGCACAGTGTCACCTCTTGCCAGGAAAACTGGACCAGACTCCTAACTCCCACCCTGACCCCTCCATAGTTCATTCTATTCCCAGCTGCTAGAGCAAGGCTACTAGATCCAAAGTCAGATCCTGTCATTCCCTTGCTCTACATTCACTGGAGGAAAACCCAAATCTCTGACTTGGTCTGACAAATGTCACACTGTCCAGCTCCCGGCTGCTTCTCTGACCTCTGAGACTTCTTCTTCCCCCTGATCACTGTACTCCAGTTATACCATCCCTCTCACTGGTCCTCAAACAGCCAAATATGTTCCTGGCTCGGGGCCTTTGCCCATCTATCCTCTTTGCCCAGCATGCCCTTCCCCAGACATGCCCATGGCTCACCTCCCTCATGAATCCAGAGGCCTTCCTTGACCAAACAGGCTGGAACAGCAGCCTCCAGCCATGGTGGGCACTCAGTAAATATTTGGTGAACGTATGAGTTAAACAAATGAATGAATTTTATAGCGACTCTTCAATGAGCCTTCCAGAATGACTGACTATTAAGCTGGATCATGTGATGTTGCCATTTTTGCAGGTCAAAAATCATTGAATAGAGGCTATTTCATACAGAATGACCTTACTTTGGAAGCTACGCCTTTGCTCCAATTCTGCAATGGCTCCCACCACCTAGTTTGAGTTCAAACTGGTCAGACTGATGCCACATGCCTCTTGGACCTGACTCCCAGTCACTTCCAGGCCTGTGGACCTGTCGCCCCTACCACTGCTACGCCCTGGGTTTTCTTAGGCTCCTCTCTTTGCCTTGGTTCCCTGAGGCCACTCAACGTGCAATGGACGTCTTCAATTCTACAACTCTTGTCAGCTGGAAGGGCTGCTGGACAGCAGGGCTCCTGGCACCATAACCCTCCTTTTATCCCCCAAATGCATGGTGATAATGCCAGGCTATGGGCTGGTTCTTCCAAGACTGCGGGTTCTTCCAGGGTGCCATCAACCTAGTCCCGGGACACCCTGTCACTAACTTTCAATGACCTTGGACAAGTCCCTTCTGAGCCTGTTTCCTCGTCTGGAACATCTCATATGTCAGCAACACACAAGTTTAAAATAAGGCCAGAGCCCAGGCCTGGGTCCCAGGGACAGGGGACTGGGGAATGTGAGCAAGAGAAGGCAGAAAAATCATGGGTGCCCACAGAAGGCTCCCCAGACAGGGATTTCAGGGACCTAAACTGGACTCCCAGTGTGGATGCCACCTCCTGGTGTGAGCCAGGGCAACCCCCCCCCCCTCTCTGGGCCCCGTTCTCTACCTGAAAAGTCAGCCCTGAGGCTGGAAGAGGGAGAAGGAAGGGCAGGTGGGACAAGGCAAAATTCTAACCACGAAGATGTTGGAAAGGGCACATGGTGTAAAGAGAAGTTCTAAAAGAGGAGGCCACAGTGCTCCCTGCCAACCTCACCGTGAAGCGGGGGTCTGTCCCCCTCAGGAGTGGATAAGCAGGTGCCTACAGAAGACAGTGACCAAACAAGACCCGCTCAGGACTGAGAAAACCAAGAAGGAGGAAGGAAACACCCAGTGATGAGTGCGGCGGGGAGCCCAGCTCTCATGGAGCTGGCATTCCCAAGGGGTAAGGAACGAGTCACAGTGCCGATGAGCTGAAGCTTCGTGGTGTGAGGGACTTTAGACCCCAGTGATCAAGGGAGGCCCGGAGGCCGTGACAGAGAGGTCTGCACAGAGAATGAGGGGCGTTCTGGGGTGCTGGCTGTGAGAAAGGATCTGAGGCAGAAGGAATGTGTGGTGCTGGGGACCCAGGGCTGGACAGTGTGGTGTGCAGGGCGGAGGGGGGCGGGGGGGAAGATGGGAGCAGAAGGGGGCAGAGGTCAGCAGTGCTTTCAAATGAGAGGAAGACTCCATAGAGTTTTAAGTAGGGAAAATGACATGACTTCATTTTCATTTACAAAGGAGGACCCTGCCTGCAGGAAGGTCTCCAGAATAGCCAGGGGGCAGTGGGATGCCAAGGGATGGGGTGGGGGGGTTGGGGGGGTGGGGAGGGTTGCGGTGCTGGGGAGCCCAGAGGCGCCAGCTGTGTGACCGGAAGGGAGGAAGTAAGGACACAGAGAAATGGCTGGATTTAGGGTGAATCATTTCAATATCCACTGAAATTACTGATGAGGGAGAGAGAGAACTTGGGGGGTGCCTTAGCGCCATCCCGTAGGCCCGGTGAACTATATCTGCAGCCCAAAGAAACCTGAAGCGGACTTATTTCCAGGGAAGTTCACAGCTTGGCAGCAAGCCTGTGGACTTCCCAGCCCCATAGTCCAGACACACACAAGCAGAATACAAAACATGGCCTTTTCCACAAAATATGGAGGCCTCTCAATGACCAACCTCCTTTCCACCAGGTTTTCTTCATAACTGCTTTGAAAACCAAAAGTGTGACCTGACCCATGTCTCGGTGCATGTATCTGTGTGTGTGTACACACATAGACGCACGTCCCATGTATGCATGCCTGAGCAACACACAATTCCCACAGAACAGGGTTTGTAAATTCAAATGTCCACAGTAGCCTGGTGAGTCATGAAAGTGGACTGTGTGATAATAGGGAGTAGT